>NC_036845.1:27461153-27551626 GCF_002910315.2 Salvelinus sp. IW2-2015
CACACCCCACACACACACACACACACACACACACACACACACACACCACACACACACACACAACACACACACACACACACCACACACACACACACACACGCACACACGCACACACACACACAAACAGAGTTGGGTAATGCAACTGAGGTCATAAACAAATAGACATAAACAACAGTAAAATACAAAAGTGTTTCATGAACACAAAGTGTTTCATGAGTGAGCCAAAGGTGGAGAAGGAAAGGAAAAAGACAAAAGGGGAGTGTTTAAAACACATTATTAATCTGCTCCATTTGGTGTGTGTGTGTGTGTGAGGAGGGTGAGGGCTGACGGTGTGTCTGCTTCTATGGACTGTGGGTGGACATTGTCCCAGCTGTGTATAGCACACCTCCGAACCACCCACCCACCCACTCACACACAGGCACGCACACACTCACAAACAAATGTCCCGACTGCACACCAGCACAAAACACCCACAGTATGTGTCCCAGAGTACTCACTTCATATAGTCTGCATTACTGCAGAGTGCATCACTTCAAGCTCTGGCCTGTGTAATGTATATAAACTGAGAGAGGTACAAGTTATGGCTGTCTTTAGTCGCTGTCCACCTCACAGAGGTGCTGAAATAGGAGGCAGACCTGGGCCATGTTTAGCTGCCAAACGTTGTCGAAGAGCTCTGTCCCCTGACCTCTGAAGACTTACAGCGGGAAGATCATAAATGTTATCATCATCTCTCTGTTTTTTCCAGCCCCTAGAGTACTTTGCATAGAAGCTTCTCGAAGCGAAACCCCACGACTGCGTCTGCCTTCATGCTTTGATGGATGGAGGGAGGACAGGAGGATAGGGAGTGTGCAGAGGGAGAAAAAGTTATATTTTTGAAAAGAGGACTATATAAGTCGTTTTTACTGTTCATAGTCTTGCTTTGGTCTCATAATGAGATGGGCATGGTCGAAGATAAGCTATGAATGTCTTCTCTGTAAAACACAGGGGTTTTGAAGACCTATAATGTCTCCTTGATTACATGGGCCCTTATGGTTTTAGTGTTAAGGACATTTTTTGTTTTTGTGCTTTTCTAATGACCGTTTTCTGTGTTCATTCAAGTGACTGCCTGAGTGTATCCCTCACTATAAGTATCTTCAATTTGGCAATACGCCCAGACCCTTGTTTTGAGAAAAATATTTCTCAGTTTCAAGGTCTCAGAAGAAGCTTGTGAGGTATCGGTCGGTCACAAGAATGAAGCAAACGTTAATGATGAATTAATTATGAAATAGCTAAATCATGCAAATATGACTTGCCTGCAGTATAGAAGAGAACTAACGGGACTGCCCCGTGAGAGGCTCCTGATCGACATGTGTACAATGGTGCATTGAGTTGGTTGAAACCTCTCCAGTGCGCTGATAATAACAATGATTCATTTAAGATTGACTTTGGGTGTCCCTGTGTAGCTTTGGGCTGTAAGGTTCTATCTGCAAGAAGATGATTCTGAGATAACTGGCTTTAAAGTTCTGACCCTCAATGGTTTGAAATGGTGGCAGCAATTTTTATATTGTATTCCTTTGATCTTAACAACACGAATTTGGTTATTTAGAGTACTATATAGGTCCAGTTCAAGTCGGAAGTTTACATACACCTTAGCCAAATACATTTATACTCAGTTTTTCACAATTCTTGACATTTAATCCTAGTAAATATTCCTGTTTTAGGTCAGTTAGGATCACCACTGTATTTTAAGAATGTGAAATGTCAGAATAATAGTAGAGAGAATGATTTATTCAGTTTTATTTTCTTTCATCACATTCCCAGTGGGTCAGAAGTTTACATACACTCAATTAGTATTTGGTAGCATTGCCTTTCAATTGTTTAACTTCGGTCAAATGTTTCAGGTAGCCTTCCACAAGCTTCCTGTAATAAGTTGGGTGAATTTTGGCCATTCCTCCTGACAGAGCTGGTGTAGCTGAGTCAGGTTTGTTGGCCTCCTTGCTCGCATACACTTTTTTCAGTTCTGCCACACATTTTCTATCGGATTGAGGTTAGGGCTTTGTGATGGCCACTCCAATACCTTGACGTTGTTGTCTTAAGACATTTTGCCACAACTTTGGAAGTATGCTTGGGGTCATTGTCCATTTGGAAGACCATTTGCGACCAAGCTTTAACTTCCTGACTGATGTCTTGAGATGTTGCTTCAATATATCCACATAATTTTCCTCCTTATGATGCCATCTATTTCGTGAAGTGCACCAGGCCCTCCTGCAGCAAAGCACCCCTGCAACATGATGCTGCTACCCCATGCTTCACGGTTGGGGATGGTGTTCTTCGGCTTGCAAGCCTCCCCTTTTTCATCCAAACATAACGATTGTCATTATGGCCAAACAGTTCTGTTTTTTGTTTCATCAGACCAGAGGACATTTCTCCAAAAAGTACAATCTTTGGTCCCCATGTGCAGTTGCAAACCGTTGTCTGGCTTTTTTATGGCGGTTTTGGAGCAGTGGCTTCTTCCTTGCTGAGCGGTCTTTCAGGTTAAGTCGATATAGGACTCATTTTATTGTGGATATAGATACTTTGTACTGTTTCCTCCAGCATTTCACAAGGTTCTTTGCTGTTGTTCTGGGATTGATTTGCACTTTTCGCACCAAAGTACGTTCATCTCTAGGAGACAGAACGTGTCTCCTTCCTGAGCGTGTATGACGACTATGTGGTCCCATGGTGTTTTATACTTGCGTACTATTATTTGTACAGATGAACGTGGTACCTTCAGGCATTTGGAAATTGCTCAAGGATGAACCATACTTGTGGAGTCTACAAATTGTTTTCTGAGGTCTTGGTTGACACACACACACACAAACAGAGTTGGGTAATGCAACTGAGGTCATAAACAAATAGACATAAACAACAGTAAATAACAAAAGTGTTTCATGAACACAAAGTGTTTCATGAGTGAGCCAAAGGTGGAGAAGGAAAGGAAAAAGACAAAAGGGGAGTGTTTAAACACATCACACACACACGCACACACGCACACACACACACAAACAGAGTTGGGTAATGCAACTGAGGTCATAAACAAATAGACATAAACAACAGTAAATAACAAAAGTGTTTCATGAACACAAAGTGTTTCATGAGTGAGCCAAAGGTGGAGAAGGAAAGGAAAAAGACAAAAGGGGAGTGTTTAAACACATTATATATCCTGCTCCATTTGGTGTGTGTGTGTGTGTGAGGAGGGTGAGGGCTGACGGTGTGTCTGCTTCTATGGACTGTGGGTGGACATGTCCCAGCTGTGTATAGCACACCTCCGAACCACCCACCCACCCACTCACACACAGGCACGCACACACTCACAAACAAATGTCCCGACTGCACCCAGCACAAAACACCCACAGTATGTGTCCCAGAGTACATCACTTCATATAGTCTGCATTACTGCAGAGTGCATCACTTCAAGCTCTGGCCTGTGTAATGTATATAAACTGAGAGAGGTACAAGTTATGGCTGTCTTTAGTCGCTGTCCACTCTCACAGAGGTGCTGAAATAGGAGGCAGACCTGGGCCATGTTTAGCTGCCAAACGTTGTCGAAGAGCTCTGTCCCCTGACCTCTGAAGACTTACAGCGGGAAGAATCATAAATGTTATCATCATCTCTCTGTTTTTCCAGCCCCTAGAGTACCTTGCATAGAAGCTTCTCGAAGCGAAACCCCACGACTGCGTCTGCCTTCATGCTTTGATGGATGGAGGGAGGACAGGAGGATAGGAGTGTGCAGAGGGAGAAAAAGTTATATTTTTGAAAAGAGGACTATATAAGTCGTTTTTACTGTTCATAGTCTTGCTTTGGTCTCATAATGAGATGGCATGGTCGAAGATAAGCTATGAATGTCTTCCTGTAAAACACAGGGGTTTTTGAAGACCTATAATGTCTCCTTGATTACATGGGCCCTTATGGTTTAGTGTTAAGGACATTTTTGTTTTTGTGCTTTTCTAATGACCGTTTTCTGTGTTCATTCAAGTGACTGCCTGAGTGTATCCTCACTATCAGTATCTTCAATTTGGCAATACGCCCAGACCCTTGTTTTGAGAAAAAATATTTCTCAGTTTCAAGGTCTCAGAAGAAGCTTGTGAGGTATCGGTCGGTCACAAGAATGAAGCAAACGTTAATGATGAATTAATTATGAATAAGCTAAATCATGCAAATATGACTTGCCTGCAGTATAGAAGAGAACTAACGGGACTGCCCCGTGAGAGCTCCTGATCGACATGTGTACAATGGTGCATTGAGTTGGTTGGAACCTCTCCAGTGCGCTGATAATAAACAATGATTCATTTAAGATTGACTTTGGGTGTCCCTGTGTAGCTTTGGGCTGTAAGGTTCTATCTGCAAGAAGATGATTCTGAGATAACTGGCTTTAAAGTTCTGAACCCTCAATGGTTTGAATGGTGGCAGCAATTTTTATATTGTATTCCTTTGATCTTAACAACACGAATTTGGTTATTTAGAGTACTATATAGGTCCAGTTCAAGTCGGAAGTTTACATACACCTTAGCCAAATACATTTATACTCAGTTTTTCACAATTCTTGACATTTAATCCTAGTAAATATTCCCTGTTTTAGGTCAGTTAGGATCACCACTGTATTTTAAGAATGTGAAATGTCAGAATAATAGTAGAGAGAATGATTTATTTCAGCTTTATTTTCTTTCATCACATTCCCAGTGGGTCAGAAGTTTACATACACTCAATTAGTATTTGGTAGCATTGCCTTTCAATTGTTTAACTTCGGTCAAATGTTTCAGGTAGCCTTCCACAAGCTTCCTGTAATAAGTTGGGTGAATTTTGGCCCATTCCTCCTGACAGAGCTGGTGTAGCTGAGTCAGGTTTGTTGGCCTCCTTGCTCGCATACACTTTTTCAGTTCTGCCCACACATTTTCTATCGGATTGAGGTTAGGGCTTTGTGATGGCCACTCCAATACCTTGACTTTGTTGTCCTTAAGCCATTTTGCCACAACTTTGGAAGTATGCTTGGGGTCATTGTCCATTTGGAAGACCCATTTGCGACCAAGCTTTAACTTCCTGACTGATGTCTTGAGATGTTGCTTCAATATATCCACATAATTTTCCCTCCCTTATGATGCCATCTATTTCGTGAAGTGCACCAGGCCCTCCTGCAGCAAAGCACCCCTCGCAACATGATGCTGCTACCCCATGCTTCACGGTTGGGATGGTGTTCTTCGGCTTGCAAGCCTCCCCCTTTTTCATCCAAACATAACGATTGTCATTATGGCCAACCAGTTCTGTTTTTGTTTCATCAGACCAGAGGACATTTCTCCAAAAAGTACAATCTTTGTCCCCATGTGCAGTTGCAAACCGTTGTCTGGCTTTTTTATGGCGGTTTTGGAGCAGTGGCTTCTTCCTTGCTGAGCGGTCTTTCAGGTTAAGTCGATATAGGACTCATTTTATTGTGGATATAGATACTTTGTACCTGTTTCCTCCAGCATCTTCACAAGGTTCTTTGCTGTTGTTCTGGGATTGATTTGCACTTTTCGCACCAAAGTACGTTCATCTCTAGGAGACAGAACGTGTCTCCTTCCTGAGCGGTATGACGACTATGTGGTCCCATGGTGTTTATACTTGCGTACTATTATTTGTACAGATGAACGTGGTACCTTCAGGCATTTGGAAATTGCTCCCAAGGATGAACCATACTTGTGGAGGTCTACAAATTGTTTCTGAGGTCTTGGCTGATTTCTTTTGATTTCCCCATGATGTCAAGCCAAAGAGGCACTGAGTTTGAAGGTAGCCCTTGAAAATACACACAGGTAACCTCCAATTGACTCAAATGATGCAATTAGCCTATCAGAAGCTTCTAAAGCCATGAAATCATTTTTCTGGAATTTTCCAAGCTGTTTAAAGGCCAGCAGTCAACTTAGTGTATGTAAACTTCTTACCCACTGGAATTGTGATACAGTGAATTTAAGTGAAATCATCTGTCTGTAAACAATTGTTGGAAAAATGACTTGTGTCAATGCACACAGTAGATGTCCTAACCGACTTTCCAAACTGTAGAATGTTAACAAGAAATTTGTGGAGTGGTTGAAAAACTAGTTTACATGACTCCAACTTAAGTGCATGTAAACTTCGCGACTTCAACTGTAGATAATCATTGAACAGAATAAGGCTATGTCAATAATCCATTTTGACAAAAAATGCAGATATAACCTTATAGTTACTGGCATATATTGTAAAACCAGGTAAATGGTCTCAGAGGTCATGATTCAAGCATACAAGCCTTAGAAGCAAAACATAGTAGAACTACATCCCACTAGGACTGGTGCTGTGTGTGTGTGTGTGTGTGTGTGTGTGTGTGTGTGTGTGTGTGTGTGTGTGTGTGTGTGTGTGTGTGTGTGTGTGTGTGTGTGGTGTGTGTGTGTGTGTGTGTGTGTGTGGTGTGTGTGTGGTGTGTGCTGGTGTGGTGTGTGTGTGTGTGTGTGTGTAGTAGTAGTAGTAATGCAGGGCTGAATGCTCTACAAACCCTCATTTCCTTCAATGATCACCACTGTGGTACATAACACGGACGTGCACGGCAGACAGTGGCTTCATCACCCTGTGAAACACACCTCCCTGTGTGTGCGTGTGTGTATGCGTCTGTCTATCTGTGTGTGTATGTGTGTGTGGGTGATACGTCTGGGAACGTTTAAGCAGCCCTGGCCCCCCTGAGACTCGTCAGAATGAGTAGATGAGGTGCGCACAGTGAGGTCACCGTTGGCAGGAAGACTGAATCAGACCAAAGGACGACTGATTTACGATCCCCAACAAGCCACACAACAGCATGTGAACAAGAAATGTGTGTGTGTGTGTTGGTTCTCTGTGTGACCGTATTGTGAGTCGGTCTACGTCTGTGTGTTCTACATCTCGGTGTGATCTTATGTGAGTATGTCTGCGTCTGTGTGTGTGTGTGTCTCTCTGTGTCTGTGAATGTCTACCCCAAACAATTAAACCTGTAATCTTTGTTGACAGTTACACAGTATTTTAACCTTCTGAACTCGTGCCACTGACATCCAAACTGGAATATTAGAACAACTACGAAACAGCGGATAATATCTATTTGAACAAAAAAGTTTAAAAAGTCTATGTGATCGATAAGACCTTTTATAGAGGTCCACTTCCATCCTGAATGGGGACATCACTAAGTCCAGATATATCTCTATCAGAGGAGCATTATGGGCCAGTGGAGGACTGTAATGTCAGGATAAGGTGGGGCAGAGCCTGTGGTTGTGTGAGTGTGTGTGTGTACAGTAGTTTTCACCGTGTGAGGTTGGACCACTTTTGTAAAACTGGCAGACCATTTCTACCCCCGTCTCACGAGGTAAAACCAACACAACAGACGGTGAGGCGGAAAAAATAAAAAGCTGGAATGCAAATAAAAATAAAAATAAGACCGAACAAAAAGGCAGCGGCAACACTGCCAAGATCTCTTCATCTCATACCACATAGGGAATGAGCAACAGAGACTGAGAGAGAGAGAGAGAGAGACAGAGAGAGAAGAGAGTGAGAGGGAGAGAGGGAGAGAGAGAGAGAGAAGAGAGACACAGAAAGACGGAGAGAGAGACAGAAGGAGAGAGAGACAAAGAGAAGAGAGTGAGAGGAGAGAGGGGTGAGAGAGAGAGAGAGAGAGAGAGATGAGAGATGAGGAGAGAGAGAGGGAGAGAGAGAGGAGGAGATGAGAGGAGGATGGAGAGAGAGAGAGGAGAGAAGTGACAGAAGGGAGAGAGAGACAAAGAGAAGATTGAGAGAGGGAGAGCGAAAAATATGCCTCAAATGACCACTTAAACCTCAAATGGGGAGAAGGGAATATGGAATAATGTATTTTGGTCTGTGGGTTTTTGTCTGTTTGTATCCATAGTGTCCTTGGCCATCTTGCCCCTTGTCCCACAGCAGATACTAATCAGGGAGGATTCTGGGAGCTGTGACTCTGCCTACATAAGCATTCCTCCCAATTAGACGGCTTTTAAACACATTTCTGGAAAATTACTTTGGCTGCAGGGGGTTTGGGGGTGTGTGTGTGTGTGTGTGTGTGTGTAGCAACGCCCCTCCTGGTTTCAGCATAGTATAGAAGAGGTATGAACTATGTGTTTAATACGCTCCCTGTTGTTGCAAGGCCTAATTATCCTGTTAGGGTTCAGAGCTGTGAGAGCTGAGGCCTGGTTGTGAACATGAAGGAAAGCTACACGTCTACACGGAGCAGACAGACAACACATGGTAACACATTCATAATTAGCGTGATTGAGCTTAATTGATATTGGGACACCAGAGAGACAGGGGAGGGAGACTATGCACTAATGAGGTGTGAGAGGTGTTTTTTTCTCTCTATTTCTCTCCCTCTTTCCCTCTCTCTCTTTCTCTCCCTCATGTATACTTGTCACAGGAGGAGACAAGGCATGTCCATCACAGTGCAAGGTGAGGTGAGGTGAGACGGAGAGGGAATGAAAAGAGAGAGATTGGAGACCCAAAGCAAGGGATCAGAGAGAAGGAGAGAGGGATCCAAAAAAGGGAAAAGAGGACCAGTCACATCTGGATCTAATGCACAAATCTAGCCATCCACCCTCTATGTCTCCCCTCTTCCCTGTCGGTCTTTCTCTCGCTCTCTTTGCCACGGGGGAAACCTGAACTATATATGCTAGGGATACGCAGGCGGAATTAGTGATACATGACAATCATTCTCTTATTTCCAAAATTCGAAAGGAGCATTTCTTCGATAGCTGGCATATCCCGAACTGAAGAACACTATAAAGCATACCAGAGCTGCACTTTGGAGAGAAAATCACTGACATGCTGGATGACTGATCCTTTTGATCTGTGCAGTGGCCTCGGAAGAAGAACAATACGATTGCTTGAGTGTATGAGCTGTATAACAAACCTTGTCCATCAGTCTGAGAAGTGACACACAAATAAATAATGTTGTCGGGGCATATGAATGAGTGTGTGTCTGTCCATGTAAGAGTGTGTGGGCATGTAAGTGTATGCATGTGTGTGTATTGCAGTGAAAGAGAGCATGTGTGTGTGTGTGTGTGTAAGTGCATGCACGTGTGTTTGTGTGTGTGTAAGTGTATGCACGTGTGTGTTTGTGTGTGAGCGGGAGAGACCATGTGTGTGTGTCTGTGTTTACTCGTCCATGTTGTTCTCAGACATGCAGGTTTTGATTGTTTGACAGTGGAGTGACTGTGTTGAAACTCTACCTCACAGGCTATGATTTATGACAGAAAGAAGTGACAGGGGCTATAAAACTTAAGAAATTGGCATGCACTCATGCACGTGAGCGTGCACACACACACACACACACACACACACACACACACACACACACACACACACACACACACACACACACACACACACACACACACACACACACACACACACACACACACACACACACACCCTGACTTATGTCAGGGATTGCACAAACAGACTTGTCATTAACTCTGTTTACCATACTGCTAATTCTTCTAGCCAACCAAGCACTAAAAATGAATTAATGAGCTGAACGCATGTCAGCCATGTGTCTCTCTCTCTTCCTCCATCTCTCTATCTTCCTTCTCTCTGTTTTGCTTTCTCTCTTCACTCTCTCAATTCAATTTTAAAGTTAAGTGGCTTTATTGGCATGGGAACAGATGTTTACATTGCAAAAGCAAGTAAAATAGATAATAAACTAAAGTGAAATAATCAATTTAAATGAACAGTAAACATTACACTCACAAAAGTTCCAAAAGAATAAAGACATTTAAAATGTAATATTATGTCTATATACAGTGGCATGCGAAAGTATTCACCCCCCTTGGCATTTTTCCTATTTTGTTGCCTTACAAACTGGAATTAAAGATTTTTGGGGGATTTGTATAATTTGATTTACACAACATGCCTACCACTTTGAAGATGCAAAATATTTATTATTGTGAAACAAACAAATAAGACAAAAAACAAAACTTGAGCGTGCATAACTATTCACCCCCCCAAAGTCAATACTTTGTAGAGCCACCTTTTGCAGCAATTACAGGTGCAAGTCTCTTGGGGTATGTCTCTATAAGCCTGGCACATCTAGCCACTGGGACTTCTGCCCATTCTTCAAGGAAAAACTGCTCCAGCTCCTTCAAGTTGGATGGGTTCTGCTGGTGTACAGCAATCTAAGTCATGCCACATATTCTCAATTGGATTGAGGTTTGGGCTTTGACTAGGCCATTCCAAGACATTTAAATGTTTCCCCTTAAACCACTCAAGTGTTGCTTTAGCAGTATGCTTAGGGTAATTGTCCTGCTGGAAGGTGAACCTCCGTCCCAGTCTCAAATCTCTGGAAGACTGAAACAGGTTTCCCTCAAGAATTTCCCTGTATTTAGCGCCATCCACCATTCCTTCAATTCTGACCAGTTTCCCAGTCCCTGCCGATGAAAAACATCCCCACAGCATGATGCTGCCACCACCATGCTTCACTGTGGGGATGGTGTTCTCTGGGTGATGAGAGGTGTTGGGTTTGCGCCAGACATAACGTTTTCCTTGATGGCCAAAAAGCTCAATTTTTGTCTCATCTGACCAGAGTACCTTGTTCCATATGTTTGGGGAGTCTCCCACATGCCTTTTGGCGAACACCAAACGTGTTTGCTTATTTTTTTCTTTAAGCAATGGCTTTTTTTCTGTCCACTACAGTAAATCCCAGCTCTGTGGAGTGTACGGCTTAAAATGGTCCTATGGACAGATACTCCAATCTCCGCTGTGGAGCTTTGCAGCTCCTTCAGGGTTATCTTTGGTCTCTTTGTTGCCTCTCTGATTAATGTCCTCCTTGCGTGGTCTGTAAGTTTTGGTGGGCGGCCTTCTCTTGGCAGGTTTGTTGTGGTGCAATATTCTTTCCATTTTTTAAATAATGGATTTAATGGTGCTCCGTGGGATGTTCAAAGTTTCTGATATTTTTTTATAACTCGACCCTGATCTGTACTTCTCCACAACTTTGTCCCTGACCTGTTTGGAGAGCTCCTTGGTCTTCATGGTGTTGCTTGCTTGGTGGTGCCCCTTGCTTAGTGATGTTGCAGACTCTGTGGCCTTTCAGAGCAGGTGTATATATACTGAGATTATGTAACACTTAGATTGCACACAGGTGGACTTTATTTAACTAGTTATGTGACTTCTGAAGGTGTCACAACTTCTGCCGAAGTCGGTTCCTCTTCTTGTTCGGGCCGTGTTCGGCGGTCGACGTCACCGGTCTTCTAGCCATCGCCGATCCATTTTTCATGTTCCATTTGTTTTGTCTGGTTGTCACACTCACCTGGATTCAACTCCCTAATTACATGTTGTATATGTTCCCTCTGTTTCTCCCATGTCCTTGTCGGGAATTGTTTATTGTAAGTTTGTGTGCCTATGTGTGACTGGTGCGATACGGGTTTTGTGCCCATGTGTTTGTTGTTTTTTGTATACCGGTAGTTATGAATATTCAACGGCTCCGGCTATATACCAAGTTCTGCTCTCCTGCGTTTGACTTCCCTGCCACCAGTTACGCACCCCTGACAGAAGGTTATTGGTTGCACCAGATCTTTATTAGGAGCTTCATAACAAAGGGGGTGAATACATATGCACGCAGCACTTTTCAGTTTTGAATTTTTTGAAGCAAGTGATTTTTTCTAGGGCAACAGTGTCTAGATGGAATTTGGATTTTTGGTCCTGGAAACTGGACCTTTTTTGGAACACCATTATTTTAGTCTTACTGAGATTTACTGTCAGGCCCCAGGTCTGACAGAATCTGTGCAGAAGATCTAGGTGCCTCTGTAGGTCCTCCTTGGTTGGGAACATAAGCACCAGATCATCAGCAAACAGTAGACATTTGACTTCAGATTCTAGTAGGGTGAGGCCGGGTGCTGCAGACTGTTCTAGTGCCCTCGCTGATTCGCTGATATACAGTACCAGTCAAAAGTTTGGACGCCCATACTCATTCCAGGGTTTTTCTTTATATTTACTATTTTCTACATTGTCGAATAATAGTGAAGACATCAAAACTATTAAATAACACATATGGAATCATGTAGCAACCAAAAAAGTGTTACACAAATCAAAATATATTTGAGATTATTTTTTGAGATTCTTCAAAGTAGCCTTGATGATAGCTTTTGCACACTCTTGGCATTCTCTCAACCAGCTTCATGAGGTAGTCACCTGGAATGAATATCAATTAACAGGTGTGCCTTGTTAAAAGTTAATTTGTGGAATTTCTTTCCTTCTTAATGCGTTTGAGCCAATCAGTTGTGACAGTGTAGGGCTGGTATACAGAAGATAGCCCTATTTGGTAGTCCATATTTTTGACAGGAATAGCTCAAATAGGCAAAGACAAACGACAGTTCATCATCACTTTAAGACATGAAGGTCAGTCAATCCGGAAAATGTCAAGAACTTTGAAAGTTTCTTCAAGTGCAGTCGCGAAAACCATTGAGCGCTATGATGAAACTGGCTCTCATGTGGACCGCCACAGGAAAAGGAAGATCCAGAGTTACCTCTGCTGCAGAGGACAAGTTCATTAGAGTTACCAGCCTCAGAAAATACAGCCCAAATAAATGCTTCACAGAGTTTCTAATATCAGACATATCTCAACATTCAGCTGTTCAGAGGAGACTGCGTGAACCAGGCCTTCATGGTCGAATTGCTGCAAAGAAATCACTACTAAAGGACATCAATAATAAGAAGAGACTTGCTTGGGCCAATAAACATGAGCAATGAACATTAGACTGGTGGAAATTTGTCCTTTGGTCTGATGAGTCCAAATGTGAGATTTTTGGTTCCAACTGCCGTGTCTTTGTGAGACGGAGAGTAAGTGAACGGATGATCGCCGCATGTGTGGTTCCAACTGTGAACAATGGAGGAGGAGGTGTGATGGTTTGGGGGTGCTTTGCTGGTGACACTGTCTATGATTTATTTAGAATTGAAGGCACGCTTAATCAGGATGGCTACCACAGCATTCTGCAGCGATACGACATCGCATCTGGTTTGCGCTTAGTGGGACTATCATTTGTTTTTCAACAGGACAGTGACCCAACACACCTCCATGCTGTGTAACGGGTAGTGATGGAGTCCTGCATCAGATGACCTGGCCTCCACAATCACCCGACCTCAATCCAACTGAGATGGTTTGGGATGAGTTGGACTGCAGAGTGAAGGAGAAGCAGCTAACAAGTGCTCAGCATATGTGGGAACTCCTTCAAGACTGCTGGAAAAGCATTACAGGTGAAGCTGGTTGAGAGAATGCCAGTAGTGTGCAAAGCTGTCATCAAGGCAAAGGGTGGTTCCATATGATTTCATAGTTCTGATATCTTCACTATTATTCTACAATGTAGAAAATAGTAAAAATAAAGAAATACCGTTGTATGAGTAGGTGTGTCCAAACTTTTCACTGGTACTGTGTATGTTGAAGAGGGTGGGGCTTAAGCTGCATCCCTGTCTCACCCCCCGGCCCTGTGGAAAGAAATCAATTTGTTTTTTACCAATTTTAACCGTACACTTATTGTTTGTGTACATGGATTTTATAATGTCGCATGTTTTTCCCCAACACCCCTTTCCATCAATTTGTATAGCGGGCCTTTGTTTGTGTTCATTTGTTTGTCAATTAGAGTGTGCAGGGTGAATACGTGGTCTGTCGTACGGTAAATTGGTAAACAGCCAATGTGACATTTGCTCAGTACACTGTTTTCGCTGAGGAAATGTATGAGTCTGCTGTTAATGATAATGTAAAGGATTTTCCAAATGTTGCTGTTGACGCATATCCCACAGTAGTTATTGGGGTCAAATTTGTCTCCACTTTTGAAAGTTGGGGTGATCCGTCCTTGGTTCCAAATATCGGGGAATATGCCAGAGCTGACGATGATGTTAAAGAGTTTAAGTATAGCCAATTGGAATTTGTGGTCTGTATATTTTATCATTTCATTTGGGATGCCATCAACCCCACATGTCACACCCTGCTCTGTTTCACCTGTCTTGTGATTGTCTCCACCCCCTCCAGGTGTCACTTATTTCCCTGGTGTATATATCCCTGTGTTTCCTGTCTCTCTGTGCCAGTTTGTCTTGTATGCCTTTCAAGTCAACCAGCGGTTTTCCCGTACGCCTGCTTCTATTCTCTTTTGCTAGTCCTCCTGGTTTTTGACCCTTGCCCGTTTTCTGGACTCCGTACCGGCCTGCCTGACTATTCTGCCTGCCCTGACCTCGAGCCTGCCTGCCACTCTGTACCTCCTGGACTCTGAACTGGTTTTGACCTTTGCCTGCCCACGACCATTCTCTTGCCTACCCCTTTTGGATTGGTTTGAGTCTTGATATTTATTAAACATCTGCCTCCCGTGTCTGCATCTGGGTCTCACCTTGTGCCCTTATACCACAGGCCTTTTTGGGTTGAAGGGTTTGTATTTTGTCCTGTATTTCATTCAATGTAATTGGAGAATCCAGTGGGTTCTGGTAGTCTTTAATAGTTGATTCTAAGATTTGTATTTGATCATGTATATGTTTTTTCTATTTGTTCTTTGTTATAGAGCCATAAAGATTGGAGAAGTGGTTTATCCATACATCTGCATTTTGGATTTGTTTAGAGTTTTCTAATTTTCCCAGAAGTGGTTAGATTCTATGGATTCTTCAATTACATTGAGCTGATTTCTGACGTGCTGTTCCATATTTTTCCGTAGTGTATTTTTGTAATGTTTTAGTGATTCACCATAGCGAATGTGTAAGCTCAGGTTTTCTGGGTCTCTGTTTTTAGTTGGATAGGTTTCTCAATTTCTTTCTTAGGATTTTGCATTCTTTATCAAACCATTTGTCATTGTTGTTCATTTTCTTAGGTTGTCTGCTTGACATTTTTAGATTTGATAGGGAAGCTGAGAGGTCAAATACTGTTTAGGTTTTCTACTGCCAAGTTTACACCTTCACTATTAGTGAAACATTTTGTCCAGGAAATTGTCTAGAAGGGATTGAATTTGTTGTTCCCTAATTGTTTTTTGGTAGATTTCGATACTACTTTTCTTCCATCAATAGCATTTCTTAATATTATTCAATTCCTTTGGCTTTGATTCCTCATGATTGAGCATAACTCAATCAGGGGGGGGGGCATATGGGGAAGGGAATGCTGTCACCTCCAGGTAGGTGTTTGTCCCCCTGTGTGCTGAGGGTGTCAGGTTCTTGTTCAGCTCATCCAAGCAGATGTAAACCCAGCGAGTGAGAGCAAGGTATAGGAAAAAGAGATGGCACTATTTCATGGGAAATAACATTTAGCTGGCACAACTAGGGTTGCAAAGCTACTGGTAATTTACCAAAGTTAGTGTAATCTTCGTATATAGTATTAATTTTGTCCGTGAGTTTCTAGGGAATAGACCATATGGTTCAAGAGAAAATAGCCTAATGAAAAAAATATATACTGAACAACGGCATTATTTTAAATTAACTCTGCAACTCTTCCAACTATTGACTTTTTTCTAAACTGACATCAGTTTGGGACCAAAACATTTACAACAAAGACATATTGAGAAATTAAATAAACGATAAAATATATAAAGGAGATTTCATGCTGAAACCCTCATATTAAACACCAATGGTATTCACTAAGTTGATTGTTTGTTTAGGATAATGTTTCACAGCTTTGTCATTAAATTGTTTATTTTAAAATCATCTTATTGCTCATCTCATTTAAATGTGATAAGGCCACACAGAAGGCCAGAGATAATAACAGACACCTGTGATAATCTGAAGTACTCAAAAAGGCCACTAGATGTCCAACTTGAAACCTACCAAAATTATGGTAATTTATTTGACCCTCATTTGACTAGGAAAGTCAGTTAAGATCAAATTCTTATTTACAATGATGGCCTACCAGGGAACAGTGGGTTAACTGGCTTGTTCAGGGGCAGAACAACAGATTTTACCCTGTCAGCTCGGAGATTCGATCTAGCAACTTTTCGGGTATTGGCCCAATGCACCTGCCACCACAGTTTGCTGGTAAACTTCAAACGTTTCCAGTAATATACCCTCCCTCTGCAACCCTAGGCACAATACATCCCTGGTCCTGTTCAGAAATTGTAATTTGTGTTGATGAGAAAATATTATGGAGATTATGGACAGATGGAGTTTGGACAGAGTTTACGCAGACAAACGTGCAGGCATTCGAGTACACACACACACTTGAGGGCAGTCAGAGAACAGGTTGCCAGAGGGAGAGACAGAGATACAGAGACAAATACAGATACATTGAGAGGGACAGCGAGACAGACAGACAGAGAGAGAGACCAAGAGAGACAGAGAGAAGCCAGCTCATGTCTCATGTGGACTCTAGCTAGACCTCCAGTAACATTATGGGAAGCATGATCATCAGACCGTGGACCAGCCTGCCGTCTGAGCTAATGAGCCACATGATTCATCTACTGTGTATTCTACTGAAACTCACACTCTACCAGAGGTCTCACAGGAGTGTCTCAGAGACCTAACTGTATTGGACTGTCGAGTTTCTAGATCTGAAGTGAACCATGAATAGCAGGGTAAGGGGAAAGGGTGGTCAGGTTGGGGTTAGAAGGGTGAACCAATTGGAAGAACAGACACTCATAATGAATGATGTTATGATTGGAGTTCGTTGGCGTACTGTTATATTCACTAAGCGTAATAACGTACAGACCCAAACAAATAAAACCACACATACGCCAACGCACACATGCTTGTGCAAAATTGGACAGACACAAAAGCATACAAAGAGACACACTCTCTCTCTCTCATGTGCACACACACATTTTTGCCCCCACCTGTGTCTAATTAGTAGCAGGCATTTCCCGTCAGGAAGGCTTCCCGGTGCCAGGCAGAGCAGAGAGCAGCCAGGCAGCCCTGGGAATCTGGGAACCCCTTACGGGCTGGACTTCCCAACATTCCCAATAATAATAGAACATTCCCAATAATCACTGTTACCATGCGTAACATTTCATTTAGCAGACGCTCTAATCCAGAGCGATTTATAGTCGTGAGCACATGCATTTTCATACTGGTCCCCCATGAGAATCAAACCCACAACCCTGGTGTTGCAAGGACCATGCGCTACCAACTGAGCCACACGGGACTATCTTAACCAGTAACCAGTAGGATCAGTAGCACACAGGGTTCCCATTGCCCTGGGTGTGGTTTCAAAGCTAGTTATACACTTTGACAGTGAAGCTACCTTTGTGCATTTAGACCAGGGGTGAGCATACTCGGCCCGCGAGACCAATAATAAAACAATTAATGAGGGAGGAATGATTATTTTGGTTAACAACACCACATCAGGTCACACGAATGTCTAAAACTAGATAGGAATTATGTAAAGATTATAATGGACCTATTTTCTATCAGGCAAATTGATTTTTAAAAAACAAATCGAAATCCTGATATGAGCTAGGCAAGGGCTGGAGAGTGGATGTCTCTGGTGGGATGTAAACACGGTGGCTGGTAACAGTGAGTGCTTGGGGCAGAGCTGGGGTTCAAAGGTGAGGAGGTGTCGTGGAAGCCTCAGAGGTCGGCCACGCCCTCTGTGCGGTTGCAGAGCAACTCATAGGCTTCAGAGGTCAGTGAGTACTTAGAGAAGGCCTGCCTGCTTGTATTCCTGCCGGGGGCAGTAGACTCCTCCACAGCCTAGAATCAACTGGTCCTTGCCAATGTAGGACACTTTGACGAAGGCCTCTTTGGTGTGCCTGTGTTGATGCAGCTCCAGGGTGATGTCAGCAGCGTTCGGTGGCCATTGCATGTCAAAAACCCGCAGAGCCATGAGGCAGCGGATCTGAGTGGTGTCGTGGGCAGAGGAACAGCTTCCTGTTGAGCTCTGAGGTTGTGCCCTGTAGTTTGTCTTTTATGTTGCCCTTCAGGGTGTGGAGGAGGGGACCCACACACAGCTGCAGGTTCTCCCGCTTTCTGGGTCTGTAGATGTGACAGATCATCTCCACAGCCACCAGACACTTGGCAAAAACTCTATTGTCCTCACAATGTTAGTGGAACGCACATAGACCTCTGTGGGGCTGAAGGGTAGGGTTGATGAAGTCTGTGTCGTGGATCAACCTCTTCCTCAGCCTCTCTCCCAGCTCATACAGCTGCTGCATGCCCACCGTGGTCAGCTGACCTGGGTTCATACCCCTGGTCAGTATGTTGGCCCGATGGCTGTACTCCACCGTTGAGGAGGGCCGTGGACCTCCTTCCAAGTCTGTAACCATGTAGTTGATCTGTGTGTGTGCTGGGGGTTCCAGGAGGTTAGGCACCCACTGGGCCTCCATGACATCCGATATAGACTTCAGCGGAGTTCGGGCTCCGTGGCGGAACAGGACTTGAACGAGTTTGAGCTTGCAAGGAGAAGGTGGTAGGTATGCGAGGGCCGAACCTGTCTGAGTTGTTTCCGTCTTCTTCTGAGACCAGAGCAGGGATCCGAACGCCATAGACACCGAGCCCGGAACACCTACTTTGGTCCAGAGGTTCCTCATCCTCATGATTACTCTGCTGTCTAACAAAAATAGTATCCTATAAGGACAGCCAGCCCTGGAGCTCTCAAGATCATCAACCAACTCAAAAAAAAATCACCCTAGATGGGACGAGGCATCTGACACTAAGAGGGAGGGGAGGGGAGGGGGGCAAAAAGGAACCATATTAGCATAAAGACACACAGACAGACAGACTCACAAACTAATTCGTACGCAGAGGTAATCTATGTTGATTCTCATTATGACTAAAACACCAACCATCACCAAGCAGACCGCAGAGACCAGAGAGACAGGGAATCATGCCCATACTGAGTGGAACAGAGAGTTGGAGTTTCCCATATGACCACTAGAGGCCACCAGATCACAGTTTAACAGGGAGATGAGAGAGTGACAACTCCGCACTAGACCGCGCTAGGTTATCATTTGAACAGAAATCGAATATCCCTATGGGTAGGTAAGGGATTGTTTGGAACAATCCTAAGGGATTGTTTGGAACAATCCTAAGGGATTGTTTGGAAGTAGATTAACTATTTAACTCCAGACCCTCAAAGACTGGCCGATGACACTTGATGAAACAACCTATTAATCTGAGCAAGTGAGTCATTTGAGTGTCACACTGAAAAGTCTTCTAATGCAACACTGCTGCTATGGCTCTGATCTGTCTGCTGTTAGCAGGCAGCAGCCATGATGTCATCATTACAAGACGTGGGGCTGGGAACAGACCTGGGGTGATAAACCAATTAACCCACGCTAATCACACTGGGCTGTGTGTGTGTGTGTGTGTCTACAGACATTTTCAGTTGACGCACAGAGCAGGAATTATATGAATCATTGTTGAGAACACACTCATTGTTGTTAGAAGTAAGTAAAAAGGCAAGGAATAAGGAGAGGATAGGGGTGGGGAGAAAAAAAGGATCACCCAAAGAAGAGAGAACAGAAAAACTTTTGATGGAGAGGATAGTAGCCCAAAATAGGCTAAGAGAATCTAAAAAAAGTCAATTAAATTTACCGGGTATCCATCTCTCCCAGTCTTGCCCTGGTGAGTTTAGAGAGAGTAAAGCACACACCATAACAATTGTTAGAGCAGATGACCAACAAAACAGCATTCCCCATCAAAACACCTTACTGTAACACATGCAAACACATCGTCTGGAGACAAGATACGAACGTGGCTCAATGAACTATAGCACACAGCGATCGCCTATAATGATCTCATATAAACTACTGACTATATAAACAGGATTCTATCCCTCTTATATCTGGCCTCTCAGAGAGACAGTACACCAGACTGCATCCTAAAAGGCACCCTATCAGGGCTGTGGTCAAAAGTAATGACCTATATAGGGAATCGAGTGCCACTTGGGACGCAGGCCCAGTGAGTCAGTGGCAGCTGTGCGATATCCCAGCTCTCTCTTCCAAGGAACAGGACCCGGGATGGGAAGCGGCAGCAGGAGTCTTCTACACCCGGAACATTTACCAGTTACTACCCTGGCCTGCTCTCTAACGCTCTCCACGGAATACTCAAAACACACACAGACACACACACACACACACACACACACACACACACACACACCACAACACCACTCCTCCGTGTGGTCCATCTTATCTGGACTGTGTGTGTGTGTGTGTGTGTGTGTGTGTGTGTGTGTGTGTGTGTGTGATACATCCTGGATGGTACTTACTGGAGCTCCTGCAATACACAAACAAACAAACAAACAAACAAACAAACAAACAAACAAACAAAGACAAACAAACAAACAGAAAAAAGGAAAGAGAAAACAATTATTAGTACTGGAATAATACATTCAACATTTTGTTACAAAATGTTCTGGTTTGTACAGCGATTAAAACAGACAAATGTTTGTACTTTGGTATTTTAGATCGGGGATATAATTGAAGATATACATATCTTACAGAAAGAGCTCATTAAGTTTATTGCCAATAGAGCTTGTGGTAAGAGCCTTATGACAAACAGACTAGCACACACTGAGTTGACTTCTGGGTTATGGCTGTGTTTTGCATTAGGCTGAAAAGTGATTCAGAGTTTTACAGGGACATGTTGGTACATTCAAAAAAGGAAAGGAAATAGAAAGTGTGATATTAAAAGGAAGGCTTGAGTTTAATGGCCCCATATCCCAGATAAGAATCAGAAGGGGTTTGAATCAGAATGGGTTTAAAGCGGTCTGGGCTTGGGATATCCTCTCAAACCTCAGACTGTTCCTTTATTGTTTTCCTGACTGTCCTGAAATGTTGTCCGGAAATTTTTCAGAGATAGGCGATCTCTCCCTCCCTCTCGTTCTGTCTCTCCTTCCATCATTCACTCCATCTGTCTCTCTCTCCCTCTCTGCCTTCCTTTCTCTCCCTCTCCTCCTCTTCTCTCTCTGTCCCTCTCTCTATTAACTCTTAGCGTGAACTGTTGGAGAAGTCTCCACTCCGGTCTAAAACCAACAATCCTGACTAAACTGATGAAGTGGAAACACAGAGGACCGGTTGATCCTTAAGATTACATCCAGCCTTTTGATTTCGGTCTAATGTTGCTTATTTGGATCAAACCAATCATGAAAAGGTTCATTCTGATGACTCTGTAATAACAACCAATGGGCACGCTTTCATTCGGGTTGGGGCCCCAACAATGAAAGGAAAACATGCCAGCAATACAACTACAACAACAACTGACGGAGTAATAGACATCAGAATGGGTCTAGTCTGAGTGGAAACAGACAGTTCAGGAGTAGTGGGGGTATTAAAGTAGGTAATAGATGTCAGAATGGGTCTAGTCTGAGTGGAAACAGACAGTTCCGGAGTAGTGGGGTATTAAAGTAAGTGGCCTTGGTTTGTGCAAGTCAGAAAGGCTCAGGAGTCTATCTACTGTTCCTAGAGCATTAGGCAGGCGTGATATACAAGTACACCCCCCTAGACAGGACGCTAGTCTATCATAGGGAGATCATAGTCTATCTCCTTAATTCTGAGTGCCAAGCAGAGACACATTGGGTATGACTAGGCTGGGGGTTTGAACTCCCAACTTTCCAATCTCAGGGCAGACACTCTAACCACAAGGTCACTGAGATACCCTATATAACTTTTAAATGTTTTAATTTGACCTTTATTTAACTAGGCAAGTCATTTAAGAACAAATTCTTATTTTCAATGACAGTGGGTTAATTTCCTTGTTCAGGGGCAGAACGACAGATTTGTACCTTGTCAGCTCAGGGATTCGATCTCGCAACCTTTCGGTTACTAGTCCAACTCTCTAACCACTAGGCTAAGTTGCCACCCTGCTCTAACCACTAGGCTACTACTGCTGTATACACCTTTTCTATTTATATACTGTCCATAATGTCTCTACACACCATCATATACATATATATTCGTACTCCGGACTCTGACATTGCTCGTTCTGAAATTTCATAATTCCTTTATTTTTTGGGGGGGGATTTATGTGCATTGTTTTGTATTGTTAGGTATTACTGCACTGTCGAAGCTAAAAACATAAGCATTTCGCTGCACCTGCGAAAACATCTGCAAAATATGGGTAGGCGACCAATAACATTTGATTTGTTATTTCTGCTGTAGCTGTGTAGTTACTGTTTAATTACTGATCATGTTTAGAATCTGATCAGTGATCTGAGCTAACGGAGAAGTGAAAAACAGAGGAAGAGGAAGAGAAAGGGATGGAGGGGAAAGGAGGGAGGTGGAGTGTTAGCCCAGCTTGCACATTTGGTTCCTTGGAAGTTCTGGGAACGAAGTCATACGTTTCCTGACCCCGGTGAAACTGAACTTTTAAAAAATGTATTTCCACCTGTTGTAGAAAAGATAATTTTTAGGTTGCCCCGGGTTCTGAGAATGTTTTATTATGGTTCCCGAAACGTTTTCCTGGGAGGTTTTATTAACGTTCTGAGAACGGAAATTCTAGGTTATTTGATGGTAATTAAATAACGTTCTGAGAAAATGTTTCAATAAGACTTTTAATAACACTGCTATCTTAGTTTGGGTTAACTCTTTTCACCTCCAGCAAAGATAGGACGCATGGAAATGTATTTGCTTAGGCATTAATCATACAAACACATTTCTTTTTAATTGTGGCATTATGTCAGTGAGATTCAAACCTATGACCTTTTGTTCTCTATCCATGGAATTAGTCCACCATTTTATTTTTATTTTTACCGTTATTTTACCAGGTAAGTTGACTGAGAACACGTTCTCATTTGCAGCAACGACCTGGGGAATAGTTACAGGGGAGAGGAGGGGGATGAATGAGCCAATTGTAAACTGGGGATTATTAGGTGACCGTGATGGTTGAGGGCCAGATTGGGAATTTAGCCAGGACACCGGGGTTAACACCCCTACTCTTACGATAAGTGCCATGGGATCTTTAATGACCTCAGAGAGTCAGGACACCCGTTTAACGTCCCATCCGAAAGACGGCACCCTACACAGAGCAGTGTCCCCAATCACTGCCCTGGGGCATTGGGATCTTTGTTTAGACCAGAGGAAAGAGTGCCTCCTACTGGCCCTCCAACACCACTTCCAGCAGCACCTGGTCTCCCATCCAGGGACTGACCAGGACCAACCCTGCTTAGCTTCAGAAGCAAGCCAGCAGTGGTATGCAGGGTGGTATGCCACCAGGATGGAGCTAGCCTTTTTTTAAACTAATTTACTAAGTCTATTCAAACAGACCCCATTTCAAAGGAAACAAGCTTAGTGGGCAGGATTAGTGGGCACGGCCAACACACCTGAATACATTTAAAAGAAAATGTCACAATGTTTCAACTTCATATTTATCTCCAGCACCAACCCGACATCAACATATGTGAAAATGGCACGTTTCTATGTTTTGTAGTAAAAAATATAGAGAAAGGTAAATGTTTCCAATGACATAATCAACCAATTAGTAAACAATTAGTAGGCAATTAGTAGGCGATGCCTACTCAAAATTGGTCAAAATCACACAATGCACACCAATGATGTCCTTGGAAACACTTGTCTCGCGCCAGGTTTTTTTCCACAAAACACAGAAACGTAGCATTTTCACAAAATATATGTTGATGTCGGGTTGGTGCTGGAGATGATAAATATGCAATTGAAAAATGGTTTCCCTTTAACAAGATGGAGGAAAGAGAGAGAAAGCTGAGAATGGAATGTATATGTTTTTAAATAACATTCTTAGAACATTGTTTGAACTTTACTAAGGATTTCTTGTGTTTTGTAAGGAAAGTTTTCGTAATGTTCCGAGAACATGACTTTATATAGAAATCTACAGAAGTACTGACATTCCCGCAGAAGAACGTTGTTTCTTAAAGTTCTCTGAAGAATTTGAGAACATTACTTTGAATAGAACCACGAGGAAACCTGTAGGAAACGTTATGCTGAAGTACTGAAATTCCCACCTAAGGTTCTCAGAACGTTATGTGCTAGCTGGGTATCCTGCACCATTCCCAGAACATTGTTGGAAGGTTGTATGCAAAATAACTATAGTACAACCACGCTCTCACCAAGCTCTAAAAAAACACATGGTTCTCAGAGCATTATGTGCTAGCTGGGAGAGTGGTGGATGGTATAGAGCAGAGAGGAGAGGAGAGGGAGAGAGGAGATTGAGAGAGGGGTGGGAGAAAGAGAGAGGGCGAGTAGTGAAGGGACATACCTAAGAGGTAGGGAACAAACGTGAGAGGAAAAAGGTGTTGTGGTTTATGAGGCATGAAAGTCAATGAGGTTTATGGGTGTCTAGACACTAGGACAAGGACCTACTGGCCCAGACAGCTAGGTAAACAAACACACCAGCCAGATAATTACATCATATTTTTTGCAGAGGTGGCAACAATTTAGCAGTGGGCCACCGCTGCTAAATGAATATAGGGGAAACACTGAGGCAGGTGGTCCTCCCTTTACTGGCACTGTGTGTGTGTGTGTGTTTATGTGTGTGTGTGTTTATGTGTGTGTGTGTGTTTATGTGTGTGTTTACATTTGTGTGTGCGCGCGTGTGTGAACTACTCCCATGATCTCATTGTCTCTCATTTTTTACTCTGAACCGCGCGCGTGTGTGTGTGTTTAACTTCCTCTTTGTTTTCAAATAGTTTAACATTTTTCGTCACACAAACAGAGCACGGTGTAATAACCAGCCAGAGCCAGGACAACACAACAACCTAACCAGGCTGCATCCTTATGGACATGAAACAAAACAATTTCCGAGGCAGAGGCAGATCTAAACAGAACCACACATTTCCCCAGTCCTGGGACAACAAGAACTAGCATCTCCACATGAATACAAAACGCTCCATCGGTCCCTCTTTGAACTCCATCCTGAGAACACCACGCGCCTGGAACGACTTAGGGCCCTGATGCAAAACATAGCCATTTAGCTGTCCTGATAATAACCTGACGGACCGTGAACAGAGCAGAGAGGGCTTTCAGCTCTGATCTGGGTAGATCAAGGAACGGTCTGATGGTTGGGTATGAGAATAAATAGGAGGAAATATGGAGGAATATGAGACAGGGAAGACCTGGAGAAGTTTATGGTGAACGTGGATGTCCTATAACGCACAAAACACTATATAACCATTTTCTGGCTATATGTAGATAATCATGTGAATAATCTGACATTGGGTGAACCATGACGTTCATCATCACATGTTGAAGGCACGGAAGACACTAAGTCACACCAGGCATCTATATGGATGTGTGTTTTGAGTCACGGTTCACTACCATCTGATATAGTAGCAAGAGGTACCATCCGCTTCTTTGTGCTATTCGACACGGCAAATTTAGACGAGACAATATCTCACCGAAAGATCTCGGTGTGTCTACGTGACGGTAAGAGCCTCGATTTCTCGTAGCGCTCGTCAGTGATCCGTGAGTGAGTCAACATGGTCCTCATCCGCGATCGTGGGGACCGTGACTCCGTCTTGACCGCAGCCATGACTCAAGAGGTTTTTCCTCTCAGACCCACAGACAGACCACAGTCTGTGATAATAGCTTCTCGTGTTCTTACACTACAGACAGGCTAGACTAAGCAGACGTCTCTTTAATCTGACAATGAGTCCAAAGTTTAAAAAAATAAGCAATATTTGTTGGATGACCCAGTCAAAGAGTGAGAGAGACTTGGCTTGTTGAGGATTTCTACACAAAACGGTTTGGTGCAACAAGGGTTACAATGCACCGATTTCAGGTCTGTGCATTGTTCTTGTTCCCAATAAGTGTTTTGTGGTTTTAGAGAAACCATAACACACTTAAGGAGAAGGGAGGACAGTGACGTTGCCAATGTCATTAACCTCGTCTTACTACTAGAGCGGCTGCTACTGCTCACGCTGCACCGCTAAAACACGGTTAATGCGACCACGTGGCCAACGTTAGTGTTAGGTTGGAGTGGACAGGGAGGAACAGGAAGAAACGCCTGCTCTATTCTATCACATAGTGTTTTGAGTCACGGTTCACAGACTGTCCTAGCTCACTACCACATCCTGCATGGCCATGAGAGAGAGAGAGACAGAGGAGAGAGAGAGAGGTGATGCAGATTGGTTGGAGAGATGGGGATGGAGCAGAGGAAGGGGAAAGACGGGGAATTGGGAGGTGGGAAGAGGAAGAACAATGTGGGGAAAGAGGAGAGAGGGAATGTAGAGAAGAAAGAGGAGAATCTGGGGACGACGACAGCACAAAAATACAGTTTAAGAGAGAGATGTGACACTTACCGGGATCACCTCTTCTTCCCATCCTTCCACGCTTTCCAGGAGGACCTGAAGGAAACATAAACACACAGTGTTAAAGCCCAAACTCATCAACTGAAAAGTCCGGGAAGAAGTTGTACGTTTAGAACTGGGGCTAAAGGGGTACCTGGGGGTTGTAAGCTACAGATGAGATAAAACTGTTGGATGTGTGTGTGTGTGTGTGTGTTGGCAGAGGAGTGTGTTCATTGGGGTTGTAGTATATGCGTTGGCATGGTTACGGTGGGTAAACTGCTCCAGATGTCCAAACCCACGGCGCCACAGGTGGAATGTTCGACCGTAGAACTGTAGAACATCTGGATGGATTCACCTGGAGCGGAACAGGTGTGTGCGCGCGTGTGTGCGCGTGTGTGTCAGCGATCCACATAGTAGGCCTTCCCATGGACTACACAGTCACCCCGCACAGTCACAGTCATCCCATCCCCTCTCTCTGACCTGCCAAGCCAGACACAACGCCTCTCCGCCACTTGGCTTGGTGCCGATCCTCACCTTCGCCCGACCTGCCAGTAAAGCCTGTCCTGATACTGTTGGCCTTACTTATGTTGATGTGGAGATGCAGTAAAGCTCGGAAGCTGCAAGGAGCTGTTCAGGCCGCCAGAGCAGTTAAAACACCAGGGACTACGGCAGGTCAGAGCAGGAGCTTTGACCACGCCAGGATGCCGTGCCCAGAGAGAATTGTGTAAACACAAAAACCCTAGTGCTGCTGAACATGCTAAAATACGGGCGTAGTACGCGGTGTGAATCCCAAGTCTCCCTTTGTGTTTAAGATCATAGAACAACAAACGCACGTAGTACCACAAAACTAAACTCCAAAAGTAGATTTTATCCAGCGTCCCCTCTTGCTCTGCTCTGCCATATGCGTAGTCACTTTAACTATACATTCATACTACCTCAGTTGGGCCGACCCAACCCAGTGCTCCCGCACATTGGCTAACCGGGCTATCTGCATTGTGTTCCGCCACCCACCACCCCCTCTTTTACGCTACTGCTACTTTGTTCATCATATATGCATAGTCACGTTAACCATATCTACATGTACATACTATTTCAATCAGCCTGACTAACCGGTGTCTGTATGTAGCCTCGCTACTTTTATAGCCTCGCTACTGTTTATAGCCTGTCTTTTTACTGTTGTTTATTTCTTTCTTTACTTACTTATTGTTCACCTAACACCTTTTTTTACACTATTGGTTAGAGCCTGTAAGTAAGCATTTCACTGTAAGGTTGTGTTCGGCGCACGTGACAAATAAACGTTGATTTGATTTGATTTGCTCTCCCTTTGCCCCAGAGTGCCCTCCCTCGCTATTGACTCCCTCGCTTCCCCTCCCATCCACCTTCAGAGCTTGCCCCTGGCTGTGCAGGTAAATGGGATCCATACTGGCTTTAGTCCTGGGTTAGAGTAGCCTAGCTTTGTGTTCAGATGCTAATCAGCTCTGGCTGCAGACATGCTTTTTCCATAGGCCATTATAGGAGTTATTGTTACGGCCTAATCGCTTCCTTACAGTGAAGCCCACTTTTAAAAAGAGAACTACCCTCCTCCTCCTCCTCCTCCTCCTCATCCTCCTCCTCCTCCTCTGTCTCCACCCACTTTCCTACGTTTTAGTCTCTCATCCTTTCCCGCCTTGCAGTCTGTCACTCTTGTACCTCGGCAGTATTCTCCGGAACAGTCCTATTCTCTCGACCATCACATTTGATCTCTGATCTCCTCCTCTCCCTTTTTTTTTGGACACAGGCATCATTGCCTCCCTCCTGTGTGCCCTGTCTTTCTCCCCCCTCCTCCATTTCACACCTGCTGCCCCTGTCTCTCTTCACCCCCCCCCCCCCTTCCACTCCTCTAGTCCCAGTGTCTAGGTATAAATAGCCCCCCCAGTACGCTCCACTTCCCCTGCTCTGCTCCTCCAGCTCCCCCAGCCATAAACACCACAGTGAACCTGCCCTGGCAAAGACTGACGACTCAATACCAGGGGGCCAGAGAAGATTCCCTGGGGTGGTAGGGTGCAATAGGGGACACACTGGATGGGGGAGAGTGGGGAGGTTCAGGGGTACAAGCGTCTCTCTCTCTCTCTCTCTCTCTCTCTCTCTCTCTCTCTCTCTCTCTCTCTCTCTTCTCTCTCTCTCTCTCTCTCTCTCTCTCTCTCTCTCTCTCTCTCTCCCTCTCTCTCTCTCATCTCTCTCTCCTTCTCCTCTCTCTCGTCTCTCTCCTCTCTCTCCTCCTCTCTCTCGTCTCTCTCTCTCTCTCATCTTTTCTACCTTCTCTCTTCTCTCTCTCTCTCTCGAGCTTCTAAGCTTATCCTGACCACCTGACTGTGTTCAGTAAGCAAGTAATCCGAGTATTGATATTATGGGCTGTTGGTCACTAGGAAGCTCCCTGCAGTGCCTCTATTTCTATTGGAATGAAAAGTCTCATGCCGACGGACAGGAGGGTGGCAGGGCTGGAGGTAGAGGGGACTGTACCGGAGCGTGTGATTTGTCTGTGCAGTATAGCTGAGAGGTAACCGCCGGTGGTGAATGACAGGCTGATGTAGGGCCAGGAATTGACTAGAGGAATTAATGGTATAAAAGGAGTGTGTGGTGTGTGGTGTGTGTGTGTGTGTGTGTGTGTGTGTGTGTGTGTGTGTGGTGTGTGTGTGGTGTGTGTGTGGTGTGGTGTGTGTGTGTGTGTGTGTGTGTGTGTGTGTGTGTGTTGTGTGTCTGTGTACGCAGGGCTCAAGCAGCTTTAAACCACGTAACGTACATAACACAGTTACGCCAACACACACACACAGACACGCACAGTGCCAACGTCTGGCACCTTCATTTGTCATCTGTGGCAATGATTGTAGAGACATCAATCACACACACGACACACGCACTGCCCACACACACGTGCAAGGGGGGGGGTCCGTTTCGGGCTTAACTTCTGCGCTCAACGGCAAGATCTGTGAGATCAGTGACATACAGGACAGGAGGTGTCATATGAACAGGAGTGTGTGTGTGTGTTGTGTTGTGTGTGTGTGTGTGTTGTGTGTGTGTGTGTGTGTGTGTGTGTGTTGTGTGTGTGTGTGTGTGTGTGTGTGTGTGTGTGTGTTGGTGATGTGTGGTGTGTGTGTGTGTGTGTGTTGTGTTGTGGTGTGTGTGTGTGTGCATGTGCTCAGTAGACATGCTATCAAGGGGCAAACCCCCACCATGTGTTACATGTTTGGTAAGCTGATCTCTGTCTCCATGGTCATTTCCTTATACTCTTAAATAGCTTCCTTTCCTTCCCTCCTTTGGCTGATATGAAGGACTTGACAGGTCAAGGGCACAAAGGTGAAAATCTATCCAGACCTTTCACCTATCGGTTGCATCCAAGGAAAGGAGACAAGAAGAGCAAACCGTGTTAAGTATTAGGATATTCACCATCAGTGATCTACTCCTAGAGGTCAAAGGTTATCAGATCCTGGACGGTGTTTAAATGTTTATGTCACGACCAATAAGCTGCAAGAGTGTGTGCAGTAGCCCGAGACTGCCGTGCAGCTCCCCCTGGACTGCCACACAGAGCGCAGAATAAATATCAGGCCACAGAGAGAAGCACGAGACAGAGTTTTCCCTGTTAGTTAACACTATCAACGTGTCCCTTTACTTTGGCAACTGTGATCGAATCAACGCAATATTAGTCATTTTCAATGCAACATACCGAAACAAAACAAACTATGCAAGCGATTTTATTGTAGGCAGAACACATCGGAGTAGGATTCTATTGGAGTAGGATTCTATTGAGCACAACTCAGCCCGTACCCTACACAGCCAATCAGAGCTCCCGTAGGCCTATATGCAAAGACCATGGCCATTTATGGATCTGTGCCATTTACGTTGAACTGGACTGTGTTTACAGCTGTGGTCGTGAGTAGATTCGCTTGTTTTGAGATCAAAGCAAGAGATGCATGTAGCCCCGTTTGCAAAAATGTTTCATATCCTTTGCTATTTAGTGAGTTATTAGCCCAGTTATATATAATTTGTAGTCAGCAATAGGGGAGTGATTGCTTCCTACAAGAACACAAAATGTGCACATTTCTAGACATATTTGAAAAGCGAGTCAGTTAACCAGATTTTTATTGTCTTAAAGGGGCAGTATTGCATTTTGAGACAAGCTTGAATAAGCTAGAGTGTAGCAAAGTTAGTCTTTTTCTCTGTAATAATGATATGGGAATAATAATGCATTTTATTTTGTAAAATGGTTTCTTGCATCAAAAAACACAACATTTTCAGTCACCTCCTTGTCTGAAGGACATGGTTTTTCATGTTCTTTTCAAAAGTCTCACTGAATGTAGGCCTACATTGAACACCACACATTGGCTGCTACTGTAGGCTGAATGGTAGAACAGCTATTTCCATGTTAAAATGTTATGTGATGCATTTTCTCTTGTTTTTGATTGTAGGCCACTCTGGTAGGCCTAAATAATGATAAAATAGCCACAGTAGCTTACTTGTTAAAATTAACTTAAGGCTGGTACAGCCTCAGTGTTCACAGTAAATGTGTGCTGGAAGTTGCACCGAATTTTCACTCAGCAAACCTGACATTTTCTCAGTGCCGAAAAAAAGTTAGAGGGAAAATTGGTCACGACCCAAAGAGAAAACAGGCTCAGAGATCTGAGATCAGAAAAATAACCAAGCCACTTAACAAAGGTCAATACAAGTAGTGTATGGAGCCAGAAGAGAGCATATTGAAATCATGTTGTTTATAACACTTCAATGATACCCTTCGAACTCTGACCTGCCTCTGTTGACCGCCATCCTCTCCTCAAATTACGTAAACAGAGTTTGCACCAGATAGAAAAACCATGAATAAAACCGACATGATTCCATAGTCAGAGAGGCATGTTTGTGCTACAAACATTTTTTTTGTTTGTGCTACAAACTATTTCTATTTAACGATAAGAAACGTTGTGTCCTGCTGAATGCTCCCCAGGTCTATAGAAACCGAAGAAGGAGGTGTCCGATCTCTCCTGTCAGCGAATATATACACAGCCCTCAGGGAGAGGATAGAGGAAGAGAGGAGAGAAGAGAGGAGAGATGAGAGAGAGGAGCAAGGGGGGAGCACAAGACAAAGGACGAAGAGAGTGAGATGTGAGAGAGATGAGGAGACGGGAGAGGGAGAGAAAAGACAGGATGGAAAGAGAGAGGGACGAGGAGGAAGGAGGATCGATCTTTCCTTGCGTGAGAGGATTGAATGTCCTAGTAGGCCTGAAGTGGTCCAGCGCTCTAACAGATAGGCCTCCGGGGGCCTATACACAACCCATTTATCAGATTCCAAGAGACCCACTCTTGCATGCAGGAAAGAAAGTGAACTGTTCCCCCTGGTTGGTGGTGAAAAGCACGCAGCCTGCCTGGTCCTAGGTTTGACTGGGAGCCAGCTAGAGCTAGCCATGTGTCCGAGGAAACACATATAAAACACAGCCCACACCGCCCACAACCCCCTAAACATCACACCATGGCCTGGCTTGCAGTCACACACATACACAGACTATCAGCCTTAACCCACCGTTAGCCTCAGAGAGGTGAAGTCAGCGTGGAGACAAAACCCACTACTGAAACTCCCCCTCCAAGAGGCACAGGCACACACACCAACACACACACACACCAACACACAACTCATTTTTATAAAAGCAGACATCTGCAACTAGCTCACTGACGAGCTATCCGCTTGACTGGGGCCTGGGGTTGGAAACAATTTCTCCATCAACGCTTATACTGATGTCGCAGTAGCTAAGTCAAGCCACGGCTATAGGAAACAGACAAGCAGAGTGTGTGTGTGTCTCTCTCTGTGTGATTGTTAAAACATGCGGTGTTACCAACTGCATCTCATCATCCTGGCTACCATCAGCCTTGAATCCGCAAGCCACCCAATCCCTCACACACGCACGCACGCACGCACGCACGCACACACACACACACACACGCACGCACATAGCCGTGACTCGTCCTGATTTAGCTACTGTAACATTTCTCTCAAACAGAGAGGGGTTCCAGGGAACAAAGCTGTTCCACCGTGGAATAAGCCCTGCCTCCCTCTCTCAGCCCTCTCTCTCTTTGTTAAACCCAACAACTGGTAGTAATAAAGGACAAAATGAAAACACTGGGATATGATACTGTTTACACTGAGCCACAGGACGCTGTGTGTGTGTGTCTATGGAGCCAGAAGAGTGTCTATGTGCCTGTGTGTGTGTTTTCTTGTGTGTGTGTGTGTGTGTGTGTGTGTGTGTGTGTGTGTGTGTGTGTGTGTGTGTGTGTGTGTGTGTTGATTATGTCGTCCGTAGCCATCTCTGCCACTGCATAGATGCGCTAGTGCAAATATGCAGCCCTTACAATACGTGGGAAGGAATAATCCCAATTTAATTGGGGAAAAGACGGATGTGGAAAAGTGAGTCAGAGGGTATTGGAGTCAACTGTCCTTTCCACTAACTTGCTGCATATTGGCAGACTTTACAACCCACAATTCCCATCGTTACAAGTTTCCTTCCTTTAGACATGCTTATTTCCCAACATTAACTGATAGTTTTCTCCCCCCCCCGCCGATCGCCTTTCCAGGTGGGCCCGATCATGCCGCCTTTTTTGTAGGCGCTTCCTGTTTAACCAATTCTAGGCTTGGGCTGGGAAAATAGACTGGCTTTAAAAATAGGGAAGCTTGACCTCACAGGTCATGTGCGCGCACACCACACACACCACACACAACACACACACACCACACCGACACACACGACACACACAACACACCACACACAAACACACACAACACAACACACACAGGAAGTCTTGCCTCTAATATTGCGTATACCTATCAGAGGCAAATGAGAAGTTGGCCTAGGAGAGAGAGGAATTTAAAACCAGAGACTATGACTAAAGAGATTACCAAAAGCAGAAATGAAATATGTTTGAAATAAATGAATGCAACAATCCGAGATACTACTCCAAAACTGGTAGACATAGAAACCCAAACAATGTGTATTACTGGGTAGCAATATTAGGATCTAATTTTTTGTTTTTAATCAGGAACTATTTCCTTGCCTGAATAATAACAGCAGATAGGAACGCAGACATTGGCTGGGTGCCGACCAGCTTTGTTTGTATTTTCGATTTGGTACCAGCCTTCAATTGTGAACTTTCAACTGGTGACCGACCCTATCGTTCGTGTTTTCAACTGGTGACCAGCCTTACCGCTGATGTTTGGAACAATGTTAGCAAGGTCACCAGCAAATGCCGGTCATGCCATTCCGCAAACCAGCATCAAAGTCACATTAATGATCCTGAGTTGAAAGTGGATAGTCTATTCCTAGTTGGAATCTGCCAGACCGTGAACAGGGGATATCCAAAAAATTCTGAACTTTTATTCATTTTCACATATCAGAATCCATGGCAATTCAGAAATGATAACCAGGGTTATGGAAACCAATTTCATAAACTGAGACTACCTAAACCCTCTAAAAAAAAACAAAAAAAACAAAACTGAACAGAACCATTATTCAGGTTAATGGGTGTAATAAGTCAACCTAAGGAGATTGGATTAGTTTCAGGAAAAAATGCATGGTATATACTAAAATTTTCCTTGTGTAGCAATGAAACGTTGAAATCTTAATAGCAAGTTGTGTAAAACTGTCTAAGTAGTTAAGTCCCTAACGATACTGATTCTTTTAAAAGCCTGAATTTTATGCCTATAATACCGACACTATACACAGGGTCCGCTGTGTCACGACTTACCCATGGCCTTACAAGTTATACTCTTTGCTTCTTTTCATTATTATTTTAGTTAGGTCAGGGTGTGACATGGGGAAGTATGTGTTTTGGGTTGTCTAGGGGTTTGTAGGTTTAATGGGGAAATGCCTTGTCTAGGTGTTTGTATGTCGATGGCTGCCTGGATTGGTTCTCAATTAGAGACAGCTGTGGTTTATTGTCTCTAATTGGGAGCCATATTTAAGGCAGCCATGGGCATCATGTGTTTGTGGGTAATTGTCTATGTTGAACGTTTGTTGCTTGTCTGTGCACTTACGTTATTTAGCTTCACGGTCGTTTGTTGTTTTGTTAGTTTGTGTATAATGTTCGTTTCGTGTTTTTTCTCTCTTCCAAAATAAAGAGATGTATTTTGCACACGCTGCGCCTTGGTCCTCTCTCTCTCACGAAGACGATCGTGACACCCTGTGCAAGAGAATGTCGCAGTTTTAAAGCTAATTTCCTGTAATGATAAAATTAATGGCCTATGACATGTTTGTTACAGGTCCTAAGATTGAGACCAGGAAAACAGATGTTTTCTGAAAACAAGAGAAAAAAATTGACAAGAGAAAGTTCTCAATAGAATTTAAAAAAAAGTTAAATCCAAAAGATTCAAGGGTAAATGATCTGGTTCGTTACATTTGCTTTGTAGAAAAATATACATGCACAGTTCTCATTAACAATAGAGAAATATTGACATTAAAAATATGCATTCACATACTTTCATATCCTATTTTCAGTCTCTTTAACGGTATATATAGCTATTGCTATTCAATTAATTAGTATCTGTATCAAAATAAAGACATTCAATCACAAATAGTGCAAAAGGTATGCTATCTAGTATGGACACCCATAAAATGTTATGTATGTTTGTCCAACACATCTCAACAGATTACCCAATATATTAGTGTAAACATAAATGTTACCCAATGCTACACAATTGACCTCAATGACCCCCACTAGCCGTGCTACAGCTAACGGTAAAACACAAGAACAGCTAAGCATATACAGTAGCTAGTGCTAAATTAAAGCTTAGTATGGGGCTAGCTAGCAAACTTCCTTACCATTAATTACGGAAAAAATATAAATTACTTAAACATTTAACTACAAGGATTCAATAGTGCAACATATAAGTATATACATCTGAGCCTTCGTTTAATGAAATAAAGTAATCCAGAGCAAAGAAATATATTTATAACTTCGAAAAGCCAACGACTGTAACGCTTCTCGTGGGCTGAAGGAAGAGTGGACCAAGGTGCAGCGTTTAAAGTGTTCATGATTTAATCCAAAAAAAACTAATCGAACAAAAACAACAAACAGGAGAACGAAAGCGAAACAGTTCTGTCTGGTACAGACACAAAAACAGAAAACAACTACCCACAAAACACAGGTGGGAAAAGGCTACCTAAGTATGGTTCTCAATCAGAGACAACGATAGACAGCTGCCTCTGATTGAGAACCACACCCGGCCAAACACACAGAAATAGAAAACATAGAACACAAACATAGAATGCCCACCCCAACTCACACCCTGACCAAACCAAAATAGAGACATAACAAAGGAACTAAGGTCAGGGCGTGACAACGACGCCCTTTTCTTAGGTTCACCTCCATGTTAAATCCTTTCTACCTAGCGTGGCTTCATTACTTATCCAGTGCATTCGGAAAGTATTCACACCCCTTGACTTTTTCCACATTTTGTTACGTTACAGCCTTTTTAAAAATGGATTACATGATTTTTTCCCCTCGTCAATCTACACACAATACCCCATAATGACAAAGCGAAAACAGGTTTTAAGAAATGTTTGCTAATTTCTAAAAACAGAAATACATTATTTAGGTAAGTATTCAGACCCTTTGTCATGAGACTCGAAATTGAGCTTTGGTGCATCTTGTTTCCATTGATAATCTTTGAGATGTTTCTACAACTTGATTGGAGTCCACCTGTGGTAAACTCAATTGATTGGACATGATTTGGAAAGGCACACACCTGTCTATATAAGGTCCCACAGTTGACAGTGCATGGCAGAGCAAAAACCAAGCCATCAGGTCGAAGGAATTGTCCGTAGAGCTCCGAGACAGGGTTGTGTTGAGGCACAGATCTGGGGAAGGGTACCAAAACCTTTCTGCAGCATTGAAGGTCCCCAAGAACACAATGACCTCCATCATTCTTAAATGGAAGAAGTTTGGAACCACCAATAAATGGTTCTAGAGCTGGCCGACCGGCCAAACTGAGCAATTGGGGGAGAAGGGCCTTGGTCAGGGAGGTGACCAAGAAGCCTATGGTCACTCTGACAGAGCTCCAGAGTTCATCTGTGGAGATGGGAGAACCTTCCAGAAGGACAACCATCTCTGCAGCACTCCACCAATCAGGACTTTATGGTAGAGTGGCCAGATGGAAGCCACTCCTCAGTAAAAAGCCCAATTGGAGTTTGCCAAAAGGCACCTAAAGGATTCTCAGACCATGAGAAACAAGATTCTCTGGTCTGATGAAACCAATATTGAACTCTTTGTCCTGAATGCCAAGCATCACGTCTGGAGGAAACCTGGCACCATCCGTACGGTGAAGCATGGTGGTGGGAGCATCAGGCTGTAGGGATGTCTTTCAGTGTCAGGGACTGGGAGACTAGTCAGGATCGAAGGAAAGATGAAAGGAGAAAAGTACAGAGAGATTCTTGATGAAAACTTGCTCCAGAGTGCTCAGGACCACAGACTGGGGCGACCTCCCCAAAAACAGGTGTGCCAAGCTTGTAGCATCATCCTCAAGACGACTCATGGCTGTAATCACTGCCACAGGTGCATAAAACAAAGTACTGTTTAAAGGGTCTGAATACTTATGTAAAAATATCTAAAAACCTGTTTTTGCTTTGTCATCGTGGGGTAATGTTTGTAGATTGATGAGGAAAAATAACAATTTAATCAATTTTAGAATAGTGCTGTAATGTAACAAAATGTGGAAAAAGTAAAGGGGTCTGAATACTTTCCCAATGCAGTGTAATAGGGAGACTTTCATTTTCTAATTTTAACAAAAAATGCACCTTAAACATCACACAAACCATGAAATACTTAGCGAAACATTTTATATTACTATTTCGAAGTATATTTTGTGTAGTTTTAAACAATACAAACTTGTAAAACAGGAGAAAGTTTGAGACAAGGGAAAGTTGGCTGGTTTCAGGAAAAGCTGTCTCAATAGAATGAGGAAGTGAGGTCATGATCACCAGTGTGAAGGCCACCAACCAACAGATCTGCTGACTCCACCTAGTGGTACCGATACCTTTCAGTGCGTATTAATTAATCAATCTGGAGGACTCCAACAATGAAATCAAAGGATGGAAAGGTTATGGTTAACAAATAATAAAACAATTCCTTAAAAATCAAATGCATACAATGAACACACAACTGTGACCATATATTTTGTGTCCGTCACATGTTCATATGCTATCTGGGGTAAATTGATTGATTCAATAATAGATTCCTTTATCTTATACTACACAAACATTAATAACATACATTTTTCTAAACTAATCCAATCTGTTAGTTCGACTTATTGCACCCGTTACTGAAATGGATGTTCTAGTTTATATAGTTTAGGTAGTCTAATTCATTCATCGTTCTAACCCTGGCAGTCATTCTGAATGCAGATTTTGAGAATACACCTTGTCTGGACTCCAATAGGAATCAAACATCACTTTGCAAGCCAGCATCATTTGACTTGATGCTGGTTTCGCTTTAACTTATGCTGGTCACCGGTGTACAAAACACAATGAAGGTTGGTCATCAGCTGGTCATTATGCTGGTCATATGCTGTTTTTCTCAGCAGGGTCAAAACCCATCTGAGTTCATTGGGAAAAGGCCCTTTGTCAAAATCATTAGCAAAATCGGGTGAGCAATTGAAAATCGTAACAATATTTGTCTTCATATAAATATTTGTCTTCATAACAGGGTTTTTCAAGGCAAAAGTTTAAGAGGGCTAAAGCGAGGTGACCCAGAGTTCAGTCTGTTTGTCTTCTCTATGGACGAAACAGCTGACAGTTCTCTCTCCCATATGCCATTTAGTAGACACTTTTAGCCAAAGTGACTTACAGTCACACGTGCATTCATTTTATGTATGGGTGGTCCGGGGGAATCAAATCCATTACCCTGGTCTTACAAGGGCCATGCTCTACCAACTGAGCTATGAAGGACCACTACAGAGGATCACTATCTCTCTCTCTCTCCATCTCTGCTGTATCTTAAGAGGGAAGAAGCATGATGTAAACACAAAATACAAAAAGAGGAAACAGTTGTGATTCAGACAGTGATGATTCACACTCCAGCTGCTCCTCTCCTCTCTTTCTCTCTCTTCTCTCTCTCTCTCTCTCTCTCTCTCTCTCTCTCATCTCTCTTCTTCTCTCTCTCCTCTCTCTCTCTCTCTGGTCTCTGTCTCTTCTCTCCTCTCTTCTCTGTCTCTGTCATCTGTTGAAACGGGCTGCATCCACACTGACTTGAGGAGCTAATCCACATATTTCCACAGGTCTGACCCCACCCTGGATGTGTCCAAATGCATCACTATTTCCCTACCATTAGTGCCATTACTTTTCGACCAGAGCCCTAAAACCTTAAGTAGTGCACTATATGAGAACAGGATCCATTAGGGGGAGTTAGTCTGACTCTGAACATACACATTACCACCACCGGGAAACAACACTGGGCCATTAAAACACTACCCCCCTCTGCTTCTCTCCCTCCACCCCATCGCTTCCTGCCCTCCCTCACTCTTTCTCCTTTCTTTCCTCTTGCACCTCTCCTCTCGCTCTCTCTTCCCTCCCTCCTCTGTCCATAAGCGTGGCCCCTCTAATGGACGTACCACCCCGTGAGAGTCTGAACACGCATTAAAACCAAGCCTTCCCATAAACATCAAACACATGTAATCCCAGTGTGTGCAAAGTTGGGGAAAAAACCATGGGAGTTTTCCAGGGCAAGCCATTTGAAGAGGAAGTTGACACGACTCAACGCTGTTCACACGTGCACCCACACATGCGGTACCACATACTGACACATGAAGACACATATACTGTAGGCATGAACATTCTAACACATACACAAACATACTTGTGCAAATTCTAACACACACACACAGCTTTCCTGTATTTGGTGTAAAAAAATTGACTTTCAAGTGTTTATCGTCACTGACATTGATGATGATATGTTACACGCACGCACGCACGCAACGGCACGCAACGCACGCACGCACGCACGCACACACACACACACACACACACACACACACACACACACACACACAAACACAACACACAGAACACACAACACACACACCTAAACTAGCTGTCAGACACCACAGGCAAGCTACATAATGAGTTGTGAGTAGGACTAACGAGGAGACCACAACCACACCTCAGCGAAGAAAACATGTATGCATTTGGACAACCGGACACTCTCTCGCACACATACTAGCGACACACCCTTCCAAGTTATCTCTGTGTTACTCCATTTACATTTGACTAAGTTAGTAACACGCTTACCCAGAGCGAAACAATTAGTGCAATCTAAACCGAAGCTAACGGTCCCGTGTGCTCAGTTGTAGCGCATGTGCCGCTTGCAAATCCCAGGGTTTTGGGGTTCATTCCCAAGCGGGACCAGTACAGAAAAAAGTATGAAACATATGCAACTCACTACTGTAATGGCTCTTGATTAGAGTGTCTGCTAAATGACTAAAAATGTCAAAGTGAGACAGGGCTGTGGTAACAGGAACACCTTAATGTCTGAGGCACATTGTGAGCTAGCCTCCTACTGATTTATAACTCTTTTTTAACTTCTGTCTACCTAACCCTCTCAGGATAATGGACAGAGGGGAGAGGGATGAGGGGGAGGGGAGACGGAATGAGGAGGAGAGGGAGAGGGGGAGAGGAGAGAGGGGGGGGGTGAGGAGGAGAGGGGCGAGGCGAGGATGGGATGGGGAAGAGGGGGGATAGGAGGAGATGGGATGAGAGGAGAGGGAGAGGTTGAGGAGAGAGGGGGAAAGAGAACGGAGATATGGGTTGAGGAGGAGAGGGGGAAGAGAGGGGGAGGGGAGTGGGACGAGAGGGGTGCTGTTAGTTCGGGGCGAGGGGTGTTTATCACCCTTAAACTAACAGCTTCCAGATGAACGTGGGGATGGAGGGATGGAGGTAAGTGAGGGATGGAGGGGAAATGGAGAAGGGAGCATCTTAATGTGTGGCTTCTTACCCATAAGCCCCCTAGTCCTGATGGTCCTGGTTATCACTCAATGCTCTGTGACTGTTTGACTAATCCACACCTCAGATCTGGGACCCGGTGAGTCCTAAAAGGAATGTGTTCCCATAAGGATAAACATGGGAGAGTCACAAAAGGCCCCCTATTCCCTGTAGGTCTCCAGTCAAAAGTAGTGCACTATGTAGGGAGTAGGGTGCCATTTGGGACATATCCCTTCTCTAAACACGGTGCGGGGACAGTGAGAGTTAAAAATGAGGGGTCTGTTGTTACACGACACACCAAGAGGTCATAAGGTTGATTTCAAGAGTGTAGGGACTGGGCTTTCATAGGGAGCGACAGGGGGAAGCTCTGACGTCTGTAACTAAAGTGGGAATGAGGTAGTAGTGCGCTATATAGGTAATAGGGTGCCATAGGGTACCAATAAGTCTCAAAGTCACTAACTGTCTCTTGATCTGCGGAGTGACGGTTCCTACAGGAAGGTGCTGAGTCCGTAACTAAAGGAAGAATAAGTCTAAACAGACTGGATGGAGAGGTGAGAATGAGTGGTGTATTTGGGAGGGAGATCTGATCAGGGCCGCCGTGTTAGTTCTTTTTCTTCTCTCTTTCTTTCCCCCTCTCTCTGTCTCTCTCTCTCTCTGTCTCCATCACAGAGAGGAGGTGTGAAATGTAGCTCAGAGGAATGCCCTGGGAGCATAAACAATGGGTTTAACACTGTCACGAATGGGGAGGGAAAACACAAAGTCATGGACCTCGAGCTCTAACTCTGCTTCTCTAATTGGCTTAGATGGTTGGAGCATGGCATGAACATGGTGCTTACAACATCAAAGTTGTGGGATTGAATTCCGCAATGGCCACATTAACAGAATGTGAAATCGTAAGTGGCTTTGGATCAAAGCAGCTTCGAAAATGACCATTATATGACCGTACTGTATATCAACTCTACTAACAGAGCTTAGCTTTAGTAGTGTCAACAACATTGATGTTGGTTGTGGTAATCCAAAAAGGACATTTGGAAGAGGTGGTTACGGATTGGCTGTGTATCAAATGGGGTCTGACAGTATAAAACGACCCTTTTATGTTGATTTCCTTATTTCTTTTCATCGAATGTGTTTTTTGTTCAAGATGTGGTCCTTGTTCAATGGTGAGCGGTGGCAGTTTTTCATGTGTGAAGGGAGAAAAAAAATGGCATGACTAGTAATGACCGTGACTGAATGAAAACTGTGTAAAAGTGCGTGTGTGTCTCTGTGTGCGCGTCTGTGTGAGTGTGTGGGTGTGTGTGCATGCGTGTGTATGTGCGTGTCCCGTGAGTGTGTGTGTCTGTGCATGTGTGTGTGCACGTGTCTCTTGGGTCACGGTGGCGTGGAGGTGTAACATAATACAGTGCATTAGGAAAGCATTACAGCCTTATTCTTTTTAAATCATCAATCTAAACACGATACCCAATAATGACAAAGCAAAAACAGGTTTTAGATTTTTTGGGCCAACCCCCCCCCCCGGAAATATCATATTTACATAAGTATTCAGACCCTTTTCTCAGAACTTTGTTGAAGCACCATTACCAGCGATTATAGCCTTGAGTCTTCTTGGGTATGACGGTACAAGCTTGGCACACTTGTATTTGGGGCGTTTCTCCCATTCTTCTTCTCTGCAGATCCTCTCAAGTTCTGTCAGGTTGGATGGGGAGCGTTGCTGCACAGCTATTTTCAGGTCTCTCCAGAGATATTCGATCGGGTTCAAGTCCGGGCTCTGGCTGGGCCACTCAAAGACATTCAGAGACTTGTCCCGAAGCCACTACTGGGTTATCGTGGCTGTGTGCTCAGGGTTGTTGTCCTGTTGGAAGGTGAACCTTCGCCCCAGTTTAAGGTCCTGAATGCTTTGGAGCAGGTTTTCATCAAGGCTCTCTCTGTAATTTTGCTCAGTTCATCTTTCCCTCGATCCTGACTATTCTCCCAGTCCATGCCGCTGAAAAACATCCCCACAGCATGATGCTGTCACCACCATTCTTCACCGTAGGGATGGTGACAGATTTCCTCCGGACGTAACGCTTGGCATTCAGGCCAAGGAGTTCAATCTTGGTTTCATTAGGTGCCTTTGGCAAACTCCAAGCGGACTGTCATGTGCCTTTTACTGAGGAGTGGCTTCCATCTGGCCACTCTACCATAAAGGCCTGATTGGTGGAGTGCTGCAGAGATGGTTGTTCTGCTGGAAGGTTCTCCCATCTCCACAGAGGAACTCTGGGGCTCTGTCAGAGTGACAATCGGGTTCTTGGTCACCTCCTTGAACAAGGCCCTTCTCCCCGGATTGCTCAGTTTGGCCAGGCGGGCACCTGTAGGAAGTGACTTGGTGGTTCCAAACTTCTTCCTTTTAAGAATGATGGAGGCCACTGTGTTCTTGGGGACCTTCAATGCTGCAGACATTTTTTGGTACCCTTTCCCAGATCTGTGCCTCGACACAATCCTGTCTCGGAGCTCTACGGACAATTCCTTCGACGTGATGGCTTGGTTTTTGCTCTGACATGCACTGTCAACTGTGGGACCTTATATAGACAGGTGTGTGCCTTTAAAAATCAAGTTCAATCAATTGAATTAACCGCATGTGGACTCCAATCAAGTTGTAGAAACATCTCAAGGATGATCAACGAAAACAAGATGCACATAAGCTCAATTTCGAGTCTCATAGCAAAGGGTCTGAATACTTACGTAAATAAAGTATTTCTGTTTTTTTTTTTGAATAAATGTGCAAACTTTTCTAAAAACCTGTTTTCGCTTTGTCATTATTGGGTTATTTCTGTATATATACTGTTGAAGTCAGAAGTTTACATACACCTTAGCCAAATACATTTAAACTCCGTTTTTCACAATTCCTGACATTTAATCCTAGTAAAAATTCCCTGTCTTAGGTCAGTTAGGATCACAATTTTATTTTAAGAATGGGAAATGTCAGAATGATAGTAGAGAGAATGATTTATTTCAGCTTTATTTTCTTTCATCACATTCCCAGTGGGTAAGAAGTTTACATACACTCAAYTAGTATTTGGTAGCATTGCCTTTAAATTGTTTAACTTGGGTCAAATGTTTCGGGTAGCCTTCCACAAGCTTCCTATAATAAGTTGGGTGAATTTTGGCCCATTCCTCCTGACAGAGCTGGTGTAACTGAGTCAGGTTTGCAGGCCTCTTTGCTCGCACACAGTTTTTCAGTTCTGCCCACACATTTTCTATAGGATTGAGGTCAGGGCCTTGTGATGGCCACCCCAATACCTTGACTTTGTTGTCCATAAGCCATTTTGCCACGACTTTGGAAGTATATTTGGGGTTATTGTCCATTTGGAAGACCCATTTGCGACCAAGCTTTAACTTCTTGACTGATGTCTTGAGATGTTGCTTCAATATATCCATGTATTTTCCTCCCTCATGATGCCATCTTTTTTGTAAAGTTCACCAGTCCCTCCTGCAGCAAAGCAGGAGTGAAAATAAAAGTTTGAATACATCCGCCCTAAGGATTAACCCTTTGACACGTGCGAACACACAGGTGTGATCATTCTACAGTGGTCCCTGCAGCGAATTCTCAAACCGGTGTGATTAGGACCCCTTTTTATTACGTCCAGTTACGATTAACGCAACAGTCAGCGTTTGAGCTGGACACACCATTTATTTCACTGAAACATTTTGCACAAACACTCAGTGTGAGTGGTTTTTGCAATGTTCAGACATTCACAGAAGTAGGGTCAGCATAACAAAATTCTTAGCCTAACCTCAACATTTTGGCTACATTGGTCGTAGCGCTAACTGAGGAATGAGTGACCTAACACAAGTGGTCATATTTAGCTAACTCTTGGCTTACAGAAACCATAATATGAATTAGCTAATAGCAATTACTATTTACAATTCGTCACATCATGGGTGACCTCACCAGTGATCAAAATAATTGAGTAAAACACTTTCTAAAAATCAAAAGTAATCCGACGATTGGTAGTTTGTGCGCGCCGCCATGTTTTTTTATGTACCGGCCCTCCGACCATTCGCTCAAGAAAAAAAACGGCCTGCGACTGAATCTAGTTGATGATCCCTGCTATAGATAATTAGCAGGCAGCGTGCCTTGTTTTGAGGGCAGCATGGGTTAACTGTCCTGTTGAGTAACAATCACACTTTGGAACAGTGAGATATTTGGAGATATTAGAGATATTTGGAACTCACGTGCAAAAAAGGTTAAGGGAAATGCAGTGTGTATGTGTCAAGATGTGTTTCCCCCAGCCATTTCTTCTAACCCTAAGGATTATTCTCATAAGGGCCTATGTGAAGGGAGCTACAGCCTTCCGCCTCCAGCCTCCAGCCTCCAGCTTCCAGCCTCGGTCTCTCCCAAGGAGCATCAGTGTCTCCTTTCCCTCCTGTCCTGTGTTTCTCAGTGCTGTAACCTTCACAGCAGCAGTCTCTCCTACTGTCCCTACATACCCTGGACAGACAGACAGGCAGGTTCATTTACAGCCCCTATAGGATGCCAAGGCAAGCCGTACACAGCTAGACAGCAGGCCAGACACAGCAGGCCAGGGCTTCACACACCCAGGGGTTTCTGGATAACGGGTGCCAGTGTACAGGTGGCCCTGATAGGCTGATTACACCTTGGTGTGGAGCAGTGGGCGGAAGGCGCCATGACATGCTAAACGCTATCAATAGAAAAAGACTTTGATCTCGGGAAGTTTAAAAAGGTCCTGAAAGCAAAGATAATGCCTTTCTTGGCGCTCACAAAAAAAAGAAGACAATTGCCCAGCACTAGGCACGAACTTGTGAGCCAAAGCGGGCTGCTCAGACCGCTGCACCACCGCAGTTAACAATGCTCTAGCAAGCGGTAATAGTGAGTAAAAAACCATAGCCCTAACCCTAAACCATAGCCCTAACCTTAACCACTCAGAATGAATGCCTACGCTGTTAACCTTTGAGTTGTTTCCATTTGAACCCTGTAACCAAGTGGAATTAATGTATAATAAATAGACGTTCACCCATAACACTTGGAAGGGGAACTATGAGATCTTGTCGGGCACACGCAAACACAGAAACGGACACACACGCACATGTGCACGCGCACGCGCACACACACACACACACACAACGTGGCCGTAAGAGGAATGTGAAAGTATAGGCTCAGCTCCAGGTGAGTGCCATGACCTGATGGTGTTATTCACATACCAGACACCTTGCTGGACATCTCGGTCTGTGTGTGTGTGTGTGTGTGTGTGGTTTGTGTTTGATGTGTGTGTGTGTTGTGTGTGTTGTGTGTGTGTGTGTGTGTGTGGTGTGTGTGTGTGTGTGTGTGTGTGTGGTGTGTGTGTGTGTTGTGTGATGTGTGTTGTGTGTGTGTGTGTGTGTGTTCATCCATCCATCCAGCAATCCCTGACAAACCTGGTGTGATCCAGTGCTACTCCACATGCCAATGCTCTGCTGTAACCTGGTAGCAATTAGACCTACAGCACAATTCTATCCCTGACTGAACATAGCTTCAAGCCTGACTTAACTACCGCCATGTGATATCCATGCACTGAGAAGCAGAAAGCATTGTTATTGTGGAATTAGTTGATCATTACCAATATATAGGAAGTGTATTGAAGCGAACACAAAGCATCTAATCAATGACACTCATACTCAGAGCCCTGGGGTGAGTGGCTACTTGAAGCATGATTTGTGAAGCCAGTAGAGAATGATTTGTTTAATAGAGGATTAGGGTTGAGAGTATAGTCTGTACATAGGGCCTAATTTGGACTAGATTAACCAGCTACCGAAAACACTCAATCAAATCAAAACTCCTTTTCAAAAAAATTCTGAAAATATGGTACAGACATACCGAAGTTTACACAACACACATGCACACACGCGAGCGGGCACAAACACACATGCCCTCACATACAGATGTAGAATCTTAATTTGAGCCAGTTTGCTACAGCAGGAAAATAATCCTGCAGAAACAAAACATGTGGATTATGATTCAAGGACATTTTTTTGGAGGGGTTGATACATTTTTCATGAGGCCAAATCAAGACATTTGAATGTGTAACTTACAAACTTTTGAAGCCTTTTTAAACCTTGACTGCACTGCACGTTTGCATTTCCTGCAGTGCAGTAAAAAAGTATGAGCAAAAAAAGAGTGATCAAATTAAGATCCTACATCTGTAGAGATGTGGCTGCGGCTGCTTTTGACCTGCACACACAGATTAACACCTCAGGGATTTCTGCGGGGAGAAAGGTCAAGGCTGTGCCTACTCTTTATGTACCACTGCCAAACACACACACCATACATCCAGAATGAAACAACTGCTGACCATTAACACCTTCTACACGGGCCCAGCCACACACAGCTATGGTATACCACACTAAAGCACTACAGCTGTTCACCAGAGAGAGCGGGGATGGGGAGAGAGAGAGAGAGAGAGAGAGAGAGGGTAGCGCGCAAAGGGACTGGTTATATAGGGATAGACTGTTGTGTCCCCCCCTCCCCCCCACCAACACGGCGGGAGAACGGAGAGCATGCTGGGACGGTATGAAGGGAATGAACACCTGGAAGGAGTGGGCGTCTCTATTTCTCTCTCTCTCTCTCTCTCTCTCTCTCTCTCTCTCTCTTCTCTCTCCTTCCTCTCTCTCTCTCTCTCTCTCTCTCCTCTCTCTCTCTCTCTCTCTCTCTCTCTCTCTCTTCTCTTTCCTTTCCTAAATCTCTCTCTCTCTCTCTCTCTCTTTCCTTTCTCTAAATCTCTCTCTCTAAATCTCTCTCTCTCTCTAAATCTCTCTCTCCTCTCTAAATCTCTCTCTCTCTCTAATCTCTCCTCTCTCTAAATCTCTCTCTCTCTCTAAATCTCTCTCTCTTCTCTCTCTCTCTCTCTCTCTCTCTCTCTCTCTCTCTCTCTCTCTCTCTCTTCTCCTCTCTCTCTCTCTCTCTCTTTCCTTTCTCTAAATCTCTCTCTCTCTCTCTTTACTCGCACTCACTCTCACTCTCTGCCTGGTCCTATTAAGGTGTGATTGCGTTGAGGCTTCTCACACACATCGTGTTGTTGAGTATCTTTTTCACTGAGAGCAATATATTTGACGGTCGGTTTATACCAGAGGAGGCTGGTGAGGGGAGCTACAGGAGGACGGACTTATTGTAATGGCTGTAATGGAATTAATGGAACAGAGTCGAACGTGTGGTTTCCATGTGTTTGATGTGCTTGATATCGTTCCATTTATGCCATTCCAGCCATTACAATGAGCCCGCCCTCCTATAGCTCCTCCCACCAGCCTCCGCTGGTTCATACGAGGCGATAGGGTGAGGTCAGATATTACCAACTGGTACAACTATGTGACTCCAGTGGCCTCCAGTGCATGTTCAGATATCAACTCAATATATCTCAGCCATGAGGCCAGTCACATACGGTGGTAGTGGCAGGTGTCACTCACACACACACACAGAACCCAATATAGGCTTATTACATGAGGGATATCAATTCTCTCTCAATATCTACTGCGACTTTACACATAGTGGCGGATAGGAGATATTACTAGGAGGTATCTTTCCCTATCCACAGGGGTCTTCGATATTCGCACGCAATAACTATCGCTGCCTCTCAATAATGCTACTGTTATACGTAGCACAGTGTCCTGTTTCCCTGGGGTATGGGGAGACGGCTTTAGGGATTTGTGTATGTGTGTGTTTGTCTGCTTGGCGAGTGTATATCTGCGAATGTGTGTGTCCGTGTGTTCGGGGGATCCCCGTTACCACTGCTCATAGGGCAGGTGCAGACTCGCCCCTCTTTGAACTTCACCAATAGAGGTCATGTGTCACCATATCTTTTTCGGTCCATTTCAGCATTGAGGCAATCAGAGTTCAGGTTTCAGAGGCTATGCATGTCTGGGATGACTCCCAGGGCTAACACACTCGCTGATAGACTGGGATCACGATGTTATTCCTGCATGTTGTGAGTTTGGAGACGTCCTATCATGTGCACACTCATCTAACGTAGAGTTTCACCGAGGTATCTGGAGTTTCACATTTCTCTTGGACAAATGTCGACGCGTGACTCTGAGGGTGGGTTTGTGTGTTACATTTGAGTCATTTAGCAGATGGTCTTATCCAGAGTGACTTACAGTATCAATTAGGGCTAAGTGCCTTGCTCAAGGGCACATCGACATATTTTTCTCCTAGTCGGCTCGGGTATTCTTCACTTTACTGACTCTATTTTCCCCATGGGGAAATTTTGTTGCAGTGTCATGTACAGTGACCTTCCGGTTACTGGCCCAATGCTCTTAACCGCTGGGCTACCTGCCACCTGCCTGTTAGCATACAGGATGTGTGTGTACGTGTGTGTATATGTGGATGTGTGTAACACAGTTAGTTGCCTGTAGGATAGATAGCTGAATACTGATATGTCTGATAGTCACCACACACACACACACACACACACACCACACACACACACACACACACAACACCACCCCCACCCACACACACACACACACACACACACACACACACACACACACACACACACACACACACACACACACACACACACACACACACACACACACACACACACACACACACACACACACACACACACACACACACACACACACACACACACACACAACACACACACACCACACACACACAACACACCCACAACACACACACACACACACCACACACACACACACACACACACACACACACACACACACACACACACACACACACACACACACACACACACACACACACACACACACACACACAACACACTCAGTCCACAGGATGGAAGGATACATGGATGGATGGATGGATAGAAGTCAAGCTCCCTGTCTCTCTAACCCAGACCCAGAACCCCAGTCTGTGACCCAGACGCAGAGCTGGCCAGAGAGATGGGTATAGGTCCAGATCCACACAGGGGGAACCCTACTTCAAAACCCCAGAACCAAACCTAGCCTCCTCTCTCTCTCCAGACCGGGTTTCGGTTTCACCTCACCGCTGCCAGGTTGACCGTAAAATAACCACATGCGGTCGTAACGCCTTGGCCCCAGTGACAGGTTCTCGGCAGCCCAGATCAAGATGTTTTCCACAGATTTTGTTATGAGTAAAAGAATACATTAGAACAAGAAATACATTTGCAGCCACTTGGAAGGTGATTCATAGCCGCTGCTGGAGCTCCAAGTGGAAGCGTTTTCAAATGTTTCATGTTTGAACACCTGACTCTACCACAGCCAATATAGAACAACCCCAAATATGGTCAAATAGCCACTTTATAAGACTTTCTCCTCTTAATCAAATCTCAAACTGTACCAACTTAGTACTTTTTTCCTGCCCAATTTTGATCTTGTCTCATCACTGCAACTCCCCAAGGGGCTCAGGAGGTGAAAATGGAGTCATGCGCCCTCAGAAACATGACCCGCTAAACTGCGCTTCTTAACACCCGCCTGCTTAACCCGGAAGCCAGCCGCGCCAATATGTCGGAAGAAACACCGTTCACCTGACAACCAAGGTCGGCCTGCAGGCGCCCGGCCCGCCACAAGGAGTCGCTAGAGCGCGATCAGCCAAGTAATGCCCCCCCGGCCAAACCCTCCCCTAACCCAGACGATGCTGGATCTATGATTGGTGGATATGGCTGAACAGAAAACGACCCTGATTGGCTGCTTTGAGAGGTCCTGCCAGCCACTGCATCCTTCCAAGACCACAGCTGTCCAGGCAGTGAGCGTTAAACAAGGCCTAATCTGGTGTTCTGCTTGTCAGAAAAGATTATAAAAAAGGTTTGTAAATAGAGTATATATTGCTACAAAAAAATACTCTACAACTAAAGCAACTGTTGAAGGTCAACGGTTCTGTTTGGTTAACACAGACACACGCACATTCACCCTCCCTTCCTCACACACTCTTCTTCGTCTCTCTCTCTCTCCCACAAACACACACATCACTCCCTCTCTCCCACAAACACACACATCACTCTCTCTCTTCCACAAACACACATGCACACAGTGAACTTGCAAAGTCTACTCAGGCTGGCCTGCGCTCGTGCTTATAAGAGGCGGTGAAATGACACAACGTATCATCACTGCTTTCTCTGCACACTGCTCCAATGTAACAAATGTACAAATCTAAAAACAGAAGACTCACCAGGGTCTGCATCCCCCTCGCCATCACGGCTTGATTATATTTTAAAAACCGATGGAGGAATAGACGCGCATGAAGAGCGGGTGGAGAGAAGCAGGTGTGTGAGGGCTGGTAGGGGATACGGCGTCCTGATCGCAGCTGGTGCACGTGAAAGGCGCATGAAAGGGAAGCCGATATTATTGGACATGCGACTAGTGGCTGTTGCTTATCTTCAACTGAACTTACCAACCAAACTGACTTCATAAACATTTTATAACAGGCGCCAGCAGGTTCTTTAGATCGGTCGGGCTGGGAAGAATTCAGTAGTATCATATGAAACGGTACTACGGTATTCTAAAATGTCGGTGTAATAAGTATCATGATGTTTTGGTACCGCGGTATTACTGTGTTACCGGTATACCGTGTAACATGTCCGTCCGTCCGTCCGTCCGTCAATCTCTCTGGCTCAGAGAGGAGACTGCGATTAAAACACCTGTTTCTGACAGAGGAAGTCGTGAAGGTAAAATAGAGATTTTGTCATGACCCTCATAAACACGCCAGTCACAGAGGATGGTACCTCAGGCCATCTGTCCATAGTTATGCCCTCTTCTCTCTCCATTATTACTCTCTACTCTAGGACTATCCATCTATATCTCTCTCTCTCTCCACAAGGAGTCGCTTCCTCTCACCCACTTTAAATAAATACAGGGCAAATAGCTTTACTGGCATGGCTGTTTTGAAGACGATCCCTGAGCGACGGACATTGTCTTTTACTATGCATGACCCGTCTGCACGTGTTAGGATACTGTACCCAGTGCCCACCCGTCCAGCCTTAGTGTGTCACAATGCCACGTGTCCCCTGCTAAGCCCAGCTCTAGGAAGCAAGTGGCCTCGTACGATCTCGCGAGCTGACAGCGAAACAGAATGAACTTGCGAGATCAAGATGGTTCATACGAGGCGAGGAAGTAAGAGCAATGAGTACTGACCTTTCGGAAACATAAACACTTTGGATGTAAACAGGGAGAGAGAGAGAGAGAGAGAAGAGAGAGAGAGAAGAGAGAGAGAGGTTCTTAGAACGATACAGATTGTTCGCTGAGGTAGGTAAAAGAAAATAGAGTTAAATGGAGAGTGATGCTCTAGTAATGTAACTAAACATTGAGCTAATGTAAATATTGTCTCTACAGATGAGGGTTGGACACACTCGGAGAGAGGTCACAGCAGGAGAGGAGAAGTGAGCCAACACTGTCAGAAACATAAGGGAACTCTCTCTCTTCTCCCTTCCTCTTATCCTCTCTTTTCCTTTCCTTTTCCTATCCCTCTCAATCTGTCTTTTCTTTTCCTTTCCGTTGACTTCCTTTCCTTTCATCTCGGTTCCTCTTCTCTCCTTTCCTAGGCTCTGCATCTCATATGTCATACTCTCATTCGTCCATGTCTAGCAGCCCGGAGGTCTCTCTCCTCCCTGAGTGATTTTAATGATCCACAGAAACATGACTCTGGTTCTGGGTCTTAGTCCATTCTGTCTCTGCTTCCCAACATTATTGATTCCCCTGTTCTCCATCTTCATCAAGCCCTCCCCTCCTCTCTCCTTTCTGCCCAAAAGGGTTGTCTGAGGCTGGCTGGGGTGGATAACAGACTCATCATGTGACCTCCAGGGGTGAGGATTAGGGCCTCTCTGGCCACAAATCTGCCACTGTCCCAACGCCAGACCTCACCTCTCCCCCCAGATACATACACAGTGGTAAGAGAGAGGGATGAGATGGGATGACTGACTGTGTGTGGGGTCAGGACTCAACTGAGGCTGCTATCAGTGTGCTTTCATCACCCTGGATGAAGTGGTGACATCAGAGGTCCAAAAGCATGACACCCCCCTCTCTCTCTCTCTCTCTGTCTCTCTCTCTGTCTCTCTCTATCTTCTCTCTCTATATATATATATATATTTCTCTCTCTCTTTCTATATCTCTCTCTCTTCTGTCAGGGAACATGCCCTGAGCCTTGTTTTCTTGATCGAATCCTGTACTGTAGGCCTATTTCTCTCTTTCACACACACAACACACACACACACACACACACACACACACACACACACACACACACACACACACACACACACACAAACACACACACACACACACACACACGCACACACACACACACACACACACACACACACACACACACACACTACACACACACACTTGCAAAAGTATTCATCCCCCTTGGCGTTTTTCCCATTTTGTTGCATTACAACCTGTGATTTAAATATGTTTTTATTTGGATTTCATGTAATGGACATACACAAAATAGTCCAAATTGGTGAAGTGAAATAAAAAAAATACCATAAGAAATTTAAAACGCTGCGTGCATATGTATTCACCCCCTTTGCTATGAAGCCCCTAAATAAGATATGGTGCTACTAATTACCTTCAGAAGTCACACAATTAGTTAAATAAAGTCCACCCGTGTGCAATATAAGTGTCGCATGATCTCAGTATATATACACCTGTTCTGAAAGGCCCCAGAGTCTACAACACTACTAAGCAAGGGGCACCACCAAACAAGTGGCAACATGAAGACCAAGGAGCTCTCCAAACAGGTCAGAGGCAAAGTTGTGGAGAAGTTAAGATCAGGGTTGGGTTATACAAAAATATCAGAAACTTTGAACATCCCACGGAGCACCATTAAATCCATTATTAAAAAATGGAAAGATTATGGCACCACAACAAACCTGCCAAGAGAGGGCCGCCCACCAAAACTCACGGACCAGGCAAGGAGGGTGTTAATCAGACAGGCAACAAAGAGACCAAAGGAGTTGCAAAACTCCAAAGCGGAGATTGGAGTATCTGTCCATAGGACTACTTTAAACCATACATTCCACAGAGCTGGGCTTTACGGAAGAGTGGCCAGAAAAAAGCCATTGCTTAAAGTAAAAAATAAGCAAACACGTTTGGTGTTCGCCAAAAGGCATCTGGGAGATTCCCCAAATATATGGAAGAAGGTACTCTGGTCAGATGAGACAAAAATTTGGCTTTTTGGCCATCAAGGAAAATGCTATGTCTGGCACAAACCCAACACTCATCACCAGAGAACACCATCTCCACAGTGAAGCATGGTGGTGGCAGCATCATGCTGTGGGGATGTTTTTCATCAGTAGGGACTGGGAAACTAGTCAGAATTGAAGGAATGATGCATGGCGCTAAATACAGGGAAATTCTTGAGGGAAACCTGTTTCAGTCTTCCAGAGATTTGAGACTGGGACGGAGGTTCACCTTCCTACAGGACAATGACCCGAAGCATACTGCTATAGCAACACTCAAGTGGTTTAAGGGGAAACATTTAAATGTCTTGGAATGGCCTAGTCAAAGCCCAAACCTCAATCCAATTGAGAATCTGTGGCAGTTTTGCCTTGAAGAATGGGCAAAAATGTGCCAAACTTATAGAGACATACCCCAAGAGACTTGCAGCTGTAATTGCTGCAAAAGGTGGATCTACAAAGTATTGACTTTTGGGGGGTGAATAGTTATGCACGCTAAAGTTCTGTTTTTTTGTCTTATTTCTTGTTTGTTTCACAATTAAAAAAGATTTTGCATCTTCAAAGCGGTAGGCATGTTGTGTAAATCAAATGATACAAACCCCCCAAAAATCTATTTTAATTCCAGGTTGTAACGCAACAAAATAGTAAAAATGGCAAGGGGGGTGAATACTTTCGCAAGCCACTGTACATCCTCATGTCCCTGTCACATCCCACCACCTGCTTCTCTTTTTTCCCCATGCATCTCCTTCTTCCCTCTTTCTCTCTCCTCCTCTTCTGCTCCCCCTCTCTCTCTATCCCTTGCCAGCAGTTGTCCTCTAGTCGTCTCTCCTCTCGTAAACACCACTTGTCGGGGTGTCACCTTTCAGCCAAGACATTACGCTAACCCCCTCTCTTCCCTCCTCCCCCCTGTCACGGAAGCACTGCCTCAGGGAGGGTCTACCATGAAGCATTAGGGCTGACTGTACACTTGGTAGGGCAAAGAATCAAGTGTAAGTGTACTGAATAAGTGTGCAAAAATGTCCTCAGTCCTGGGCCCGTATCAATAAAACATCTCAGAGGAGGAGTGCTGGTCTAGGATCAGCTCCTCCCTGTCCATGTTGTTCTATTCATTATGATCTAAGAAGCAAAACGAATCCTAGATCAGCACCCCTTTGCTTGTATCTTCAGTACTAAAGAGTAAACAAATCCCCCAGAGTTGTGGATTCACCACACTGCCAGTACCCAGCACAACAAACACACACATGTTATCCTAGGAAAGAGCACTGCAAATGAATAAAATAAACCGTTAAAAAAAACTACAAGTTCTCTGGGCTTTGGCAGAGCAAAATAAGAAAACAAAGATCAAAATATTTGATAAACTTTTATGACTTTTTAACAGACAGAGAGAGAGGTCTGTATGAAGGGAGATGCCTTGGGCTAGATGTGTTGTTTAACGTGCTTTAACGAGGACTGGAATTGGGAACAAGAGGCTGAAGGAGACGAGAGGGAGAGGAGACAGATCAGACAGAACCGGGGAGACGCAAGGTCTCTAGAATGCTGGGAATTGTCTGAAGAGTGTAGATAATCGGGTATTGTCTCTCTCAACCATGTCTCAGAATGTTGCGCATTGTTTTAAACATGTTCCAGAGTGTATTGTGCAATCCAGCACTTTGGGGCAAGATGATCATGCTATGGTTACAGTGTACTAGACCACACAAACACACACACACACACACCACACACACAACACCCACACACACAACACCACACACACACACACACACACACCATCACACACACACACACACACACACACACACACACACACAGTAACTTTCCCTCTCTCTATACATGCTGTACAACCACAGGCCAGTGTACATTCCTGACCGCGATCACTTATCTGCCCAAGCAGACATCACTCCTGATTGAGGACTGGGACGTGGGTAGAGGCAACAGGTAGAGGGAACACGCTAGGAATAATTTCTCAATATATAAACATTCCCCGGTGGAAAAACAATTGTTTCCAGGTGCAATCCCGGATATAGGGATGCTTATTCGGGACTCACGTTCCGCAAAATGTGGTCTCATTCCCATGCATAAGCATAACCATAACGTGCCATTTTGTAAAGCTGGAGTTGAGGGTGACAAGCTGAATAGCTGTTTTTCTCCCCTCACCTCATTCGGGTCTCTATGGACCCTGCAGTGAGTGAGTTTAAGACAGGATCCAACACCTCTTAGCTCCCCTAGACTGGTGCTGAGGTTGTCTGGGTTAGCTACACCTGTCACTCTGTTACATCACAATGAATAAAGACCTCCATACTTGGTTGAGTATAAATTGGGCAGTACTGCCACAGAGGTTTGTAAAAGTTCAAGAGAGAGTGAAAGGTTCAAACTAGATTGCAATCATGATTGATTGATGGCGATAGGGATAAGGGGCACAACTTAGCCGAGGTGATTATTCACAGTAGGGTGTGTGAGTGTACATTGCCCGATGTCTCTCTTTGATACGGTGTGTAGAGCCCCAGTACTCAACTGTCGGGCCGTGATCCGGATCTGGACCTACAACGGGGTCAATATGGACCTTGGGTCCAGACTTTTCTTGGGGTGAACTCGTTCGGGCTTTGACCCCTGGTATCATATACAAACACACAACACATGTAAACATTTGTAAAATTGCAGGAATTAGCTTTAAAACAGAATTTTAAAAAACTTTTTAAAAAACGGTTCTCTCCGCCAACAAGAGAGGTGTGAACAGTTTGGGGTCGCATGGGTTGCGAGGTTGGGGATTTGTTACTACACCGATAAATGCCAAAATCCATCCAGACCTTTGCCACCTAGGACATTTGTGTGGCCAGACCTTCTCAAATAGTACTTGAGTACCCCTGGTGTAGAGTGTAACAGGGGGCTACAGAAACTACTGCACAGGACGGCTAGCTGATGACAGAGCAAAACTGGTTATCTGACGGCAGGGGGCGAGCGAGTATTTATGAACGTGTGTGTGAGTCGTTGACAAAGCAGACCGGTAGGGTGTGTGTGTGCAGTGAACAAGAGGAAGATGTCATTTTCCTTCCCTTGCGGTAGGAAATGTCTTGTTTCCTTTATGATTTCTAGTAAAGTTCCCAGTGTCCCCGGAGTTTAACCAGCAGCCATCTGGGGGAGCCTGCTTTGTGTGTCCAATTAGTTTACAAAGTTGTGTTAGTGTAACTAGCAATCCCCAGTTAAGACTTTCTGGTAGGATGATTCAAATCTGATAGGATTCATGTTGTCTTCCACAGTGTACATTGACTTATGGAAACATTAGACTTTGGAGGCTAACCACACTGTATTGAGTTAACAGTTGTATAATGTGCATGTCTGAAAGTGTGCATGTCTGAAAGCGTGTGAGCGTGTGCTATGTACATGTCTCACCTCGTCTCCCGCTGTGAAGTGGAAACGGAGCGCACTACGAATGAGTGTTTTTCCTGCTGCAGCCTCAGTGTGTGTGTGTGTGTGTGTGTGTGTGTGTGTGTGTGTGTGTGTGCGTGCGNGTGTGTGTGTGTGTGTGTGTGTGTGTGTGTGTGTGTGTGTGTGCGTGCGTGTGTGCGTGTGTGTGTGCGTGTGTGCGTAATGTGTTTTAAGTTTTCTCTCACTCCAGACTGTATGTGTGTATGTTTACTCTGTACCCAGTTGATCCAGCCTAGAGGTGCGGCAGCACGCCTCGTCCTCATTAAACCAGCCCCCCAGCCGGGAGCACTCTGTCTGGGCTTCACCTCCCCGAGAGCCTGCGTATAATCAGCAATGACCACCACCACCAAACCAAACAAACCCTATTCATTCATACTAATTCTACAGAGTCAGTTGCAACTACAGACATTATTTACAACCATTTACCACTGAGCTCCACTTCAGGGACTACTACAGCACAAATGGGACAGTCAGAGAGCATTAAAGATAATGGAAATGTGTGTGTGTGTGTGTGTGTGTTGCCAGTGAAAGCCATTAGGGAGTGGGACATTAGGCAATGCCACTATTAGGCTGTTATTAGCTGTTATTATCGGCCATGGGTGGTGTTGTGGTTCAGTGGGACCAAACCAGCTGTCAGGAAACAGTCTGGACCTGGCGAGGTATGGATAGGCTACAGTCTGTAGAGGTGAATGGGGATACGCTAAAGAGTACAGATGTAGGATATTAATTTGAGCCAGTTTACTACAGCAGGAAAATAATCCTGCAGCAAGAGAAAATATGAATTATTGTGTGGATTATAATTAATGGACATTTTTTTGTAGGGGTTTATACATTTGTCGTTATGGCAAATCAAGTCTGACATTTTAAAGTGGAAATTACAAACTTTATAAGCCGTTTTAACCTTGGATACATACACTACTCAAATACACCAACAAAAGAGATCAAATTAAGATCCTACATCTGTACAAAGCATAGTGGGACTGGGAGGGTAGTAGGTGAAGGGGGTTCTGCAGCTGAATCTGAGTTACTTCACCCACTTATGTCCCCTGTGTGTGTGCAGACAGTGTGTACATTCTAGACATGTGTTTGATGTATTTGATACCATCCCACTGATTCAGCTCCAACCATTACCAATCTCCCCAATTAAGGTGCCGCCAACCTCCTGTGATTTCTATCATATAAAATCATCCCATACTTGAGTGTGACTCTGTTATTCTGCCTCTCCTACACAACTGAGCATGCTCACACCGGCTGCATTGATTACGGCATTATTGGGTTTGGAGCTTGCAAGAAAAGCATTTCACTGTACTTGTGCACGTGACATTAAAACTTGAAACTTCCTGTGACGACCCCATGCCCATGCTGATGGAATCCCCCATTCAGGTTCCCCAGGCACCGCAGGCACTCTGCAGTCGCTCTTCTGCCCCATCTCATGCAGGGCAGTTGGTGAGCAACCAGAACCAACCACCAGACCGCCCTGCACTCAGTCCTCTCATCCCATTCTCAATGTACAGCACATAAACATATACAAGCTCGCACGCACACACACACACACACACACACACACACACACACACACACACACACACACACACACACACACACACACACACACACAGCGCTGAAGACCTCTAGGCTGTACAGACATGTGTTAACGCTCACTTCAGAGTGGCCCACTATCTACATATATTGTAACCCTCTCTGACCTCTCCCCTTTTCATAAACAACTCAGCATCTCCAGACCCTCTCACCTAGCTGTATTTCAGGTGACGTCACGTGTCAGTAGGTTGACAACATACCTGGCGTCGTCAGGGTGACGAGCTTCATCTGCTTCCAAACCATGCAAACACTAATCATACGTCACCGCAGCACTCCCATCACTGAGAGAAACCAGGTTGGAGGTGTGTGTGTGTGAAACAGCTTGCGTAACCCAGATACAGTACGCACTATTCACCTTTGAATGTCGCAACAACACCGAGTATGAACACTTTCCTTCTCAGCGTATGAGCTTGCTTATACCTCTGCTTGTTCCCTTTCTTTGTTTTGAACAGCCCTTTGAGATTGGCCACCGTGCGAAGGCTCCAGATCAGAAACCATATGTGCGTTTGATATATCGCCCTGTGATGGATCTGACACCACGTATGATATGCCCTTGTGGGTTATATACTGTACCTTTTATCCTGAATGTTCAGACGTTACCATTCTGCTAAACAGCAGCGAGAAGAGAGAGGACCATTGCTTTTGATAACGAGGCAGGTCCCTGGGTAGCAGACATCGGCTAGGGCTTAAGTTTTCATGGTAGTGGAAAAAAGCATGAAGCCTGACGATGTCCCAGCCCACGTCACCTTGTTTCACTTATGGCTGTGTTTGGTATCTGTTTTCAGAGTGTGTGTGTGTGTGTTTGTGTAAGTGTGTATATCTATGTGCACGAGTGTGTGTGTGTGTGACATAATGTGGACCTATGTTTACTGGTAGGGGTAATAAGGTACTTGGCATGCCTGGCCTCTCCTCTTTCTGTACATGACACACACAAATAGAATGCTGATGCAGAGCAGACAAGGCTTGGAACCAGAGGGGCAAAACAAACTCTGTATAAAGGAGATCCCACTAACCCCAGGTACAGATGTCCTGTATAGAAGGATCTCTCTCCTCTTCTCTCTCTTCTCTCTCTCTCTTCTCTCTCTTCACTCTCTCTCTCTCTCTCTCTCTCTCTCTCTCTCTCTCTCTCTCTCTCTCTCTCTTCTCTCTCTCTCTCTCTCTCTCTCTCTCCTCTCTCTCTCTCTCTCTCTCTCTCTCTCTCTCTCTCCTCTCTCTCTCTCTCTCTCTCCTCTCTCTCCCTCCTCTCTCTCTCTTCTCTCTCTCTCTCTCTCTCCAATTAATGGATTTATTGGCATGGACCCAAATATGTTACATTCCAAAGAAGATAAACAGATCATAAACTAAAGTTAAATAAACACAAAAAAATGAGCAGTAAACATTAAAGTTCCAAAAGAATAAAGACATTTGACATGTCATATTATGTCTATTTACAGTGTTGTAACAATGTGCAAATAGTTAAAGTACAAAAAGGGATAATAAATATACATAAATATGGGTTGTACTTACAATGGTGTTTGCTCTTTACTGGTTGCCCTTTTCTTGTGGCAACAGGTCACGAATCTTGCTGCTGTTATTGCACCCTGTGGTATTTCACCCAATAGATATGGGAGTTTATCAAAATTGTATTTGTTTTTGAATTCTTTGTGGGTCTGTGTAATCTGAGGGAAATATGTGTCTCTAATGCGGTCATACATTTGGCAGGAGGTTAGGAAGTGCAGCTCAGTTTCCACCTCATTTTGTGGGCAGTGTGCACAAAGCCTGTCTTCTCTTGAGAGCCAGGTCTGCCTACGGTGGCCTTTCTCTATAGCAAGGCTATGCTCACTGAGTCTGTACATAGTCAAAGCTTTGCTTAATTTTTGGACAGTCACAGTGGTCAGGTATTCTGTCGCTGTGTACTCTCTGTTTAGGGCCAAATAGCATTCGAGTTTGCTCTGTTTTTTTGTTAATTCTTTCCAATGTGTCAAGTAATTATCTTTTTGATTTCTCATGATTTGGTTGGGTCTTGTGTTGCTGTCCTGGGTCTCTGTGGAATCTGTTTGTGTTTATGAACAGAGCCCCAGGACCAGCTTGCTTAGGGGATTCTTCTCCAGGTTCATCTCTCTGTAGGTGATGGCTTTGTTATGGAAGGTTTGGGAATCGCTTCCTTTCAGGTGGTTGTAGAATTTAACGGCTCTTTTCTGGATTTTGATCAGTAGTGGGAATCTGCCTAATTCTGCTCTGCATGCATTATTTGGGGTTTTATGTTGTACACAGACGATATTTTTTGCAGAATTCTGCATGCAGAGTCTCAATTTGGTGTTTGTCCCATTTTGTGAATTCTTGGTTGGTGAGCGGACCCCAGACCTCACAACCATAAAGTGCAATGGGTTCTATAACTGATTCAAGTGTTTTTAGCCAGATCCTAATTGGCATGTCGAATTTTTTGTTCCATTTGATGGAATAGAAGGCCCTTCTTGCCTTGCCTTGCCTTGTCTCTCTCTCGCTCTCTCTCTCTCTCTCTCTCAAACACACACCACGCTATTTCACAGGATGCAGAGGTAACACACACCAATAGACTCTCCGAGGACTCTACCTGTGCTAGTACCGTAAGTCCTACTCCAGCCAAACCACGTTCCACCACCCAGATTTGTACCAAAACCCACCCAATAAATCCCATCCTCCATCCTTGTTCCAATCCAATCCACTACCCCGTGGGAGTTATTGGACGGAGGATGGAGGAACTATTAGGTTGCTGAGCAGGAGAGTTAGCGAGATTGAGGTTGTCTGGGTTGGTTCAGGCTTTGGGAAGAGAAGGCGCTGTGGAGTAATGGAGCTAGAGAGTTAAAGAGCAGGGTTGGCATGGCTGGGGCTGTGTGTCTTGGTGGAGGCTTGGGAAAGGTCCATGCCATTAGAGTGGAGGCAGATCAGAGACAGACAGCAGGGCTGGTTAATGGGCCAGGCAAAAAAAGACTGACAGTTTAAAGGGGGAAAGAGGCCTTTTAGCATGCATGTTTACATCGCTCCTCTGCTCGGAATGAATGCCTAAACTTAACCCCTTGAGTTGTTTCTGTTTAAACCCTGCAACCACGCGGAATACTTGGGTCAAAAATCGATGTGCATCCTATTACGGCGAATTGCGAAGTGAAACTATGAGATCAGATTGGTTTCGACTCATGTCTTTACTAATATGGCAAAAATACTGTAACATTGTATTTGAGAGACAAAAAGTGCTCATTGAGCAAATGTATTTATGTTTTCAATAAACATGTGGAGAGGAAATATAGTTGACGTGTTTCCAACAATCCTTTGATTCTAAGCCAAACCCGTCTGTTTGGCCGCGAGGGTAGCGCATGCATCGGCTTTGTTGCTAAACAACCACCTGTCTAAACTAATGAGAGGGGTGGGTAGGGAGGAGGGGACAAAGTGTTATTTACCAAGGAGTTCCAACCCGAGGCTGAGGTTGAGAGTTTCGAAAAAAAGAGAGAGAGAAAGGGGGAGAGAGATCGGGTGAGTGTGGGGAGAGAGAAAGAGAGAGAGAAAGAAGGGGGGGGGGGGGGGGTGAGAGAGATTAAGCATCTCCCTGGGGTGAACGGGGTTGGATACACCAGTATTGTACAGGACCAACAGTCTGCTCCTGTATGTTTGGGGAAGCAGGGTCTAACCTCTAAGCAACAGGCCGAGTTTCGAGTCAACCGGGGAGGGAGAGGGGGGGATAAACATTTGTTTTGTTTGTCCAAAAACTTGTTTGGAAGTAAAAGGTCAGTGAGGATAGATACTGTATACGTTCAAAGAGAGGTAAGGATATTTCTAGAGAGGCGGAGGTCATTCAGAGAAGTGGAATCTTAAGAGAGAATCTTAACACATTAAAACATCTTAGCCGAAACTGTCACTAAAGACAAAGTGCCGGAGATTACTACGCTATATTAGAAGTTTCAGGGGCCTCATTCAGGTAAACTCTTACTGTAAGTGAAGTAAACTCTGTACGCCAAGTACAGTTAATCTACACTGTTAGTACAGTGAACTCCATCATGTAAGTACAGTAAACTCTATAGTGCAAGTACAATACCCAGAACTTTGAGACTACCCATGATTCCCGAGGGTTGTCAGGGCAACAGCTGCACTTTCTCCCCTCTCCTCATCCTCTGTCCAGCCTCGCTGCAACATATGTGTTTGCAGAGATGACCCTCTCCCTGTCCTCCCTCCCTGCTCTCCCCTCCTCCACCCATCCCTCCATCCCTTCGCTAGGTTGTCTGTAGAGTTGAAAGGCGAGAGGCTGGGATGATTAGGCTGTTTGTGTCCTAGAGGACAGGGGGGGGGGGGGGGGGGAAGCTCCCCCACTGCTCCTCTGTGTCAACAGGCTGGCTCTCCACTGGGATTAACAGCCATTGGGCGCCTGTCAGCACACACACGTACGGGCACATACAAAGACAGGGACAGATGAATGCACACGCATGCGGCGCACACAACGACAAAACAAAGGCACAACAAAGAGTGGACAAACGGTAATGCTGGGTGTGTATCAATGCGTGTGTCCCTGTGAGTGTGTGTGCATCCTCTGGGTGTGTGTGAGAAAGATGAAGACAGACATGGTGCCTACGTTCACCCCCCGGGTCAGAAACCCAGTTAGTGTAGGAATCTTCTGGAACACAGTGAAGACCACAAAGAGGTTCTCCTCGAAGGAGCATTATCCATACTGCTAATGCAGCAAAGCCCACGACACGGTGCTGCCTGCCTGCGCTGCAGTTAACATACCTGTGGTTCGGTATGGTTTAATGATATCTGGTGTTTGTATGTAGTGTGCTTTTTGTCACGGTTGAAGATGTCTACAGGGAGGGGGGCGGAGTGGAGTGGACACACAATGGAGAACAGTTGAGCTGAGTGTTTTAACATAACTCAATCTAGTATCGTGGACATCTCATGTTACTGTACACTGGAATGTATGTCTCTCCACTACTGGAAAAGGATTGGGTCCAAACAGAGAGGATGCAACAAGCTGACCTCTTGACAAAATGGGGTGTCGCTGGACCTCTAAAGTGGAAAGAGGTTACATAAAGCTCCCAAAAGACAGAGGGGGAGTTCTATGGACATGGGCAGTCAAATGGTTGGGGGGAAGGCATGCTAGTGGAGGAATGTGTGTGCCTGTGCCTGAGGCCTGAGCAGTACCCCTGTTCTGGACCATACTGTCCCGTGACGTGTGTGTGTGTGTGTGTGTGTGTGTGTGTGTGTGGTGTGTTGTTGTGTGTGTGTGTGTGTGTGTGTGTGTGTGTGTGTGTGTGTGTGTGTGTGTGTTGTGTGTGTGTGTGTGTGTGTGTGTTGTGTGTGTGTGTGTGTGTGTGTGTGTGTTGGGGGTGTAGTGTTACACTCTACTGTCACAGGTCAGTGCTCTAGCCAGGGTTAATTATGACCCCCAGCTACAGTCTGACTCACAACCACATAAACATCACCACCTGTACATGGTTAGCTACAGTCAATCACTAGTGATAATATTATTCTACCTGTATGTGGGATTGCGGAGTGTACTTTCATAGGCAGGGTTGGGTAGGTTACTTGCTAAATGTAATCCGTTACAGTTACTAGTTACTTGTCCAAAATTGTAATCAGTAACGTAACTTTTGGATTACCCAAACTCAGTAACGTAATCTGATTACATTCCGTTACTTTTAGATTACTTTCTGCTTAAGAGGCACTAGAAGAAGACAAATATGTATGTTACCAATATTGAACCACATCTATTGCAGGATAAATCAATGTTAAAGTTTACATAGCTGGCAATATATGGATGTTACATTTTATTTTATGGGTTGGTTATGTAGGCTTCTTCTAACCCATCGCTCTGTACTACATATAATAATACGATTAAATAATATTTTTACATTAAAAACCAAAGTCTATCAGAATTTCAGTCATTCCAATAAATGTTATAGCCCTTGATCTTCAAGAATAGGACTTGGAAATATGGAAGTATAGATTAGACAAATTGTTTTAACTGAGCATGACCCCAAAACTAAGAACTTATTAGCCAGCCCTACTCTGTTGTTTATGATTTTGTTGTCATGGAGGACTGATTGGGCTCATGAATTTGAGTTGAAAAATAAATTCTGCGCTCATGGAATGGCATGCTTAGAGCACTACTGAAAAGTGCTATTTACATGTGAAAAATTAATGCCCTATGCTGCATTTGCTATAGGCCTATTGTTTACCTTTTTGTTAGTGACACTTTGATATCTTGATAATATGCAGCTGTTTAAAGGGCAAATCCACAATGGTCGCACCGCCTCTGTTTTGGTAAAAAGCTGAGGGATGGGCCTGGAGAAATGTACCCACTCTCAGATTAATAGACAGCTATGGATGCAAGGACTGACCATCCATCATATAACAATTATTCTTTTAACCATGTTATGAGGCTATACAGAGTTTGCTAACATTTACAATGTTTGCAAATATTGGAATAAAACAAGTTTATATTTTGGGTTCTCTTGGAGTGTTACAGTTGAACTAAGCTCATGAGGGATTTACAAGTTATATTCTTTATCAATACTTTTAGGGTTCATGTTTTGCTTTTAATATCATTTTGTTTGCAATACTAAGAATGTTGTTCTCGACTTCAGAAAAAGTAACTCACTCAAAAGAGGATTGCACCATATAATAACACTTTTACTCTATTACACTATTACTCAGTTACACTATTACTCTATTACACTATTACTCAGTTACACTATTACTCTACTGCAATATTACTCTATTAGACTATTACTTAGTTACACTATTACTCTATTACATCATTATCCCATTGCACCATTACCATATTACACTATTACTCTATTACTCCACTACACTATTTCTTTAGTACACTATTATTCTTGTACACTATTACTCTATTGCACTATTACTCTATTACACTATTACCCAGTTACACTATTACTCCAGTACACTATTGCTATATTACACTATTACTCAGTTACACTATTACTCTAGTACACTAGTACACTATTACCCCGTTACACTATTACTCTATTACACTATTACTCGGTTACACTATTACTCAGCCACACTATTACCCAGCTACACTATTACTCTAGTACACTATTACTCAGATACACTATTACTCTATTACAATATTACTCAGTTGCACTATTACTCTAGTACACTATTGCTCTATTACACTATTACTCAGTTACACTATTACTCTAGTACAATATTGCTCTATTACACTATTACTCGGTTACACTATTACTTCAGTACACTATTACTCTAGTACACTATTACTCTATTACTCAGTTACACTATTACTCTATTACACTATTACCCAGTTACACTATTACTCTATTACACTATTACCCAGTTACACTATTACTCTATTACGCTATCACTCTATTACACTATTACTCCATTACACTATTACCCAGTTACACCATTACTCTATTACACTATTACTCTATTACACTATTACTCCATTACACCATTGCTCTATTACACTACTACTCTAGTACACAGTTACACTATTACTCTAGTACACTATTTCTTTATTACACTATTACTCTATCGCACTATTGCTCTATTACACTATTACACTATTACACTATTACACTATTACTCTATTACACTATTACTCTATTACACAATTACTCAGTTACACTATTACTCTATTGCACTATTACTCTGTTACACTATTGCTCTATTACACTATTACACTATTACACTATTACTCTATTACACTATTTCTCCACACCACAGTTTCAGTAAAAAGCTGAGGGGTGGGGCTGGAGAAATGCAACTTTTTTCATGTTTGACTATTTATATTTAGATTCAATTCATTAAGGCTCCTCCACTGATACAGTGGTTGTTTACACTTACTTTGTTTACAAACATTGGAGTAAAACAAGTTTATATTTGGGATTCTTAACGGGGTACGACAGTTGAACTAAGCTCATAAGGCATTTCTACGTTTTATTCTTTATTCATTAAGAATCAATGGGTACATACTCATTATTTATAAGCCCCAAAATGGATGTAGCAATTAAGGATTGCCCCTTTAACAGGCAGTGACCTTCATACAGCAGAACTATGTCTCCATTTGAAGGCGATCTAATTTATTCTGTCCACTGTTCCGCGAATGTCCAGAAACAAATCGCTCCCTTGTCCCGCATTTTGGATGTGGTAACCCTAATTCCACTGGTGGAAACATTGCTACGGCAACATCTTTTCAACGGTGAGGAAAGTACCATTATTTCAATCGCATGTGTGAACTTGCAATTCCGCACGTGAAAGTGAGATTTTCACAGTTGGAGTTTTCTTACATGTGAAGCTGCAAATTAGATTGTCACTTTCACACGTGCAATTGCAAGTTCAGAAAGTGAGATTTCCACGTGGAGCATTTCACATGTAAAACTGCATATCCGATTTTCACATGTGAACGTTTTTATCATGTGAAACCCCAAATTTCACATGTGAAACTGCAGTTCACAAGCGGTGAAAAGCTTGTGGGCAACACGTGAACTCAAAATGTAATGTGAAAATATGGTTTCATGTGTGAAATTGAAGTACAACATGTGAAAGCAGATACTTCACATGTGCTACCAGCACATTTCACAGGCCACCACGGTCAACCACCAGGGATATGAGGTAGACGAGGTAAACAGTGTATGCACTAAAGGTTTATCAACAAACAACATGACTAATAGGATCCAGCTCTGGGACCTGGAATGCAATCCACCCCTCAGCTTTCTCCTCTTATTCTACCACTTTCTCTCCTTTACTAGGACTTTCCTTACTATACTATATTTTCCTTTCTCTTCCTTTCCCTCTCTTGTTTTGTTCCTGCCTTCCTCTCGTCCCAAAGTCCTCCATCCTCCACTGCTCATTTACCTCGCTCTTCTTCCTCCTCCTCTCCCTCCCACCTCCCTTCTTTCGCCCCTCCACATCCTCTCCCCCTCTTCTCTAAATCACTCCATGTTTATTTGGTGACTTAGTGATGCCGTGAGTCTCTCATGGCTTCCACCCATTCATCTGCCTGGTTCGCGTTGGCTAACACAGGTCTCTTCAGTCCCACACCCTATAAAACAGGGCCTTACTCTGCTATACATACTATACACGTCCACTTTTATTTGAGGAATAGAAGTAGCATCTTTAAACCGGCATAAACTTCCAAAATATGGATCTGATTATTTGAGAGAGGTGAAGGATTAATGGGCCAGCCATGCCTGTCCCTTTACTTTTAGCCCTATCTAGGACCACCCTAACAGATGTCCTTTCTCTTTTAGAGTTCATAGCTTTTTTTTTTTTATCCCATCCTCTCTCACCAGACTCACACCCAACCCAACACTTGACCGGCCATTCTGCTCTGACCGTTCACTAAATCACTCACCCCGACATATACAGACTCCCTCTCGTTCTCACGCGACCTGAACACGGTGCACCGCCCAAGGCCCTAAACATGCACTCACATCTGACCCCTTCTCTCATTCAGGAAACTCTATTTCCTATCTTGTTCTGTGGTAGCAGAACTGTGGTAGAACTGTGGTTCTGTGGTAGCAATGCTTGAGAAGTGACAGTGGTGATCAGTGTAAGTGACATTGATAGGAACAGGAGTAGCCCCATAGAAAAAGAATCTCTAGAACAGCCTTAGAACCTCTGACCATGTCAATGCCCATTCTAGTGGTTCTATAGTAATTATATTTCAACGGTGCTCACTGCCCCTTTCCCTCAGTGATGTGGACAGAGAAACAACCATGACATCGTACAGATGACGTTCAGTAATTTGGCCGTTCAAAAACATGGCTCACTCCATTGAGAGCACTTTGACTATTTGACTTAAGAGGCTAAAGGGGTGTAGTAATAGACTCCAAAAGTGTGTCCAGTAGTTCATGACTCAGCTATAATAACAGCCATTAAATCTAACCACTGCCAGGGGTTTTAACTTTACTAGGGTAGAGGGCAGCATTCTGAATTTTGGATTAAATGAATGCCCAATTTAAACTGCCTGCTTCTCAGGCCCAGAAGATATGATATGCATGTAACTGGTATATTTGGATAGAAAACACTCTAAAGTTTCCAAAACTGTTAAAATAGTGTCTGTGAGTATAACAGAACTGATTTGGCAGGCGAAAACCTGAGAAAAATCCATTCAGGAAGTAGTTTTTTTGTTGGTTTTGTAGTTTTCTATTCAATGCCATTAAAGTGTGACTTAGTGTGACTTAGGACTCAAACTGCAGTTTCTATGCCTTCCACTAGATGTCAACAGTCTTTAGAAATAGTTTCAGGCTTGTATTCTGAAAAATGAGGGAACAAGAGCATTCGGAATGACTGGACGATAAAGTGTCGCAGAGCTTTTTCATGCGCTCGACAGAGAGAGAGCAATTCTTGTTTACCTTTTAAATTGACAACGTTATTGTCTGGTTGAAATATGATCGATTATTTAGGCTAAAAACAACCTGAGGATTGAATATAAACATCGTTTGACATGTTTCTATGAACTTTACGGATACAATTTGGATTTTTTTGTCTTCCTGTTTTGACTGCATTTGAGCCTGTGGATTACTGAAGAAAACGTGCGAACAAAACAGAGGTTTTTGTATATAAAGAGACTTTATCGAACAAAAGAAACATTTATTAAGTAAATGAATGTCTGCTGAGTGCAACCATATGAAGATCATCAAAGGTAAGGGATTCATTTTATCTCTATTTCTGACTCTGACTCGGTTCTACTTGGCTGGTTACTGTTTGTAATGAATTGTCTAGTGGGCTATGTTCTCAAATAATCGTAAGGTATGCTTTCGCCGTAAAGCATTTTTAAAATCTGACACCGTGGTTGGATTCACAAGACGTTCATCTTTAAACCTATGTAAAATATGTTTCGTTTTCTGAATTTTTATAATGAGTATTTCTGTATTTGAATTTGGCGCCCAGCAGTTTCACTGGCTGTTGAAGAGGTGGGACGACATACCCAAGAGAGGTTAATGCACCTCTGGATCTGTCAAAGAACAAATTGACTGAAAAAAGAGAAAGGGTATCTAAAGGTTTCTGACAAGTCCTGAAATGACACAGAACTGAATGGACCACAGACACACACGCACACACGCGCACACACACACACATTCCGTTATATCGGTGAACGTACAATTCAAACGGGACCTGAATAATTGTAATATCCTATGTTTCTCAGAGTCGTGGCTGAACAAAGACATGGATAACAGACATCCAGCTGTTTTTTCCTGTGCATCGCCACGACAGAACGGCAGCGTCGGGTAAGCTCAAGGGGGAGGTGTGTGTCTCTTGGTAAAACAACAGCTGGTGTGCGATTTCTAATATTAAAGAAGTCTCGAGGTTCTGCTCGCCTGAGTTAGAATACTTCATGATAAGCTGCAGACCATACTATTTACCTAGAGAGTTTTCATCTATATTTTTCGTAGCTGTCTATTTACCACCACAAACCAATGCTGGCACTAAGACCGCACTCAACGAGCTGTATAGGGCCAAAGGAAACAAGTAACCTGTCTAAATTACTTTCACCCCGTAGCACTCAAAGCAATGGAATGCATTGAAAGGCATGGCTTACATCAACACCATCACCCAAGACACCCTGGATCCAATCCAATTCGCATACAGCCTCAACAGACTCACAGATTACGCATGAAGAGGGCACGACAACGCCTCGTGCCCATCAGGAGGCTGAAAAGATTTCGCACGGGCCCTCAGATTCTCAAAAAGTTCTACAGCTGCACCCTGGAGATTATCTTGACTGGCTTCATCACCGCAAGGCGTATGGACCAGCACATCATTGGAGCCGAGCTCCCTGCCATCGAGGATCTCTATTAAAGGCGGTGTCAGAGGAAGGCCCTAAAGATTGTCAAAGACTCCAGCCACCCAAGTCATAGACTGTTCTCTCTGCTACCGCACAGCAAGTGGTACCGATGCACCAAGTCTGGAACCAACAGGACCCTGAACAGTTTCTAACCCCAAGCCAAAAGACTGCAAAATAGTTACTTAAATAGTTAACCAAATAGCTACCCGCACTATCTGCATTGACCCTTTTTGCACAACGTTTTTTGACTCATCACATACGCTGCTGCTACAGTTTATTATCTGTCACCTTATTCCTAGTTTTGTTCGGTTACAGCCTTATTTTAAAATGTATTATATTGTTTTTTCCCACCTCATCAATCTACACACAGTACCCCATAATGACAACGCAAAAACAGGTTTTTAGAAATGTTTGCTAATTTATAAAAATACAAATAGAAGTACTTTGTTGAAGAACCTTTGGCAGTGATTACAGCCTTGAGTCTTCTTGGGTATGACGCTACAAGCTTGGCACACCTGTATTTAGGGAGTTTCTCCCATTCTTCTCTGCAGATCCTCTCAAGCTCTGTCAGGTTGGATGGGGAGCGTTGCTGCACAGCTATTTTCAGGTATCTCCAGTTGTTCGATCGGGTTCAGGTCCGGGCTCTGGCTGGGCCACTCAAGGACATTCAGAGACTTGTCCCAAAGCCACTCCTGCATTGTATTGGCTGTGAGCTTAGGGTCGTTGTCCTGTTGGAAGGTGAACCTTCTCCCCAGTCCGAGGTCCTGAGCGCTCTGGAGCAGGTTTTCATCAAGGATCTCTATGTACTTTGCTACGTTCATCTTTGCCTCGATCCTGACTGTTCTTGGGGACCTTCAATGCTGCAAAAATTGGTTGGTACCCTTCCCCAGATCTGTGCCTTGTCACAATCCTACAACTGTTGTTTACGAAGCTTGTGACGAATATAATGTAATTTGATTTGACACACACACTTTAAGCCTCTGGTACTGTTGTGGGGGATCGTAAGGTAAGTTTCTGCGTTTGTTCAATGGAACGAAACACAAGCGCCTCTAGTCTACTCTGAGGAAACTAAAACACACAACACCACATTAAATAAGTTCCATGTTGTTGGGTGAACTTCTCCACTCTGGAATACCTTGTGGCGGTGACTTAGTTAGAGACTGCTTCCAGGAAACACTGCAGAACCAAGCCAAACCCCAATTACTGTGTCCCTCCCCGTCCCTGTCACTGTCCCAACCCCCCGCCCCTTTTCCCTCTCCCTAAACGTACGGGAACCTTCACCTTACCTCATTCTCCTTTTCACCCTTCTTTCTCCCTCCCTGTCATGTCTCTTGCTTGTTTCTCTTCCCCTTCTCTTTCTCTCCTCATCCTCTATTCCTCTCCTCCACTCATCTCCTCATCCTGTGTCTCTGAGGCTAGCTGAGAGTAAGGGACAGTGTGTACCCTATCCCTGTGAGTGTGTGTGTGCGTGTGTGCGTGCGTGCGTGCGCGTGCGCGTGTGCGTGAGTGCATGTCAGTACTAGATGTAAGACTGATATGAAACTGCTTGGACTCAGAAATTCTGGCTTGTTATGGCCCAAAAGGGAAATGCCTTTCCTTCTGAGAGAATGGAGAATATGTCCTAATTCACTCCACATAGAGGACTGTGCTGTGCCGCTGCTCTGCTCTGTGTGGAACTCTAGTGGACATCTTCCTGGCATTAGAATATCTTTACCGCAGGATTCTACTGGGCATTATGCCAGTCTGGCTGGTACTATAATATCTTTACTGTGGGCTTTGGTTCTACCCGCCTCGCTCCTTTTCTATGTGTTCTGACAAGGAGCAAATCACAATCCCTGAAATGATTTATCCTGTGCTGGTTCAAAAAAAAAGGAAAAGGAGAGAGGGCAAGAAGAAAAGTGTCTACCCTAAGACAACATTTTTATGGGCATGTCTTTTAGCTGGCGTGATCCATATCGTTTGTCTGGTCATGTTTGAATGAGTGATTGCAACGGTTGGCGCAGCTTTGACGTTCCCTCGTCCCGCAACTAAATACATCTGATACGCACAGCTTCTTCACCTTTCCAACATGTGTAAAAGCAGCCATGTGTTGTTCTTCTTGGACAGAAAGCAAGGTTGTTTACTTTCTTTTCCTGTGGCACCGGTAAATAGACAAGTGGAGAAAATGATGAGTGACGCTGACAGTCAAGTAAACAGGGGATGAGAAATAGAGGGGAATGGAGAGAGAGAGAAAGTGATGGTAACAATGAGGTAATGGGAAGGGAAGACAGAGAAGACAGAGAGAGAGAGGTTGAGGGCGAAATCTGATCAGTGGCCCACAGCAAAATCCAGACACACATCTGACATCCATTTGTTGGCTGTCCATATTTGTATTATATCAGAGAAAGTGTTGAGTGAATGTAACAATGCAGTTAACAGTGAGGTAAACAGTGAGGTAAACAGTAAACAGGTGTAATGGGGCAGCCAGAGCGTGACCACCAACCAAGGTCCATATCCACAAAGAATCTCAGAGTAGAAGTGCTGTTCTAGGATCTGTCCATGTAATATTTTCCTTTATGATCTAAAAGGCTAAACTGATTCTAGATCAGCACTCCTAGTCTGAGAGTCTTTGAGGATGTGGGTCTCTTGATTTGGAGCGTCGCTGCAACAGCCTGTCTGTATCATCCAGCTAGAACACAACTGTGTTCAACCAGAAAATAGATCAGATGGTGGATCTGACTGTCGCCTGATTGTCCTCACCTGCCTTCAGTCTAAAGCTCTGAGGGTATTTGTGAAACAAGATGACTGTGTGTGTGTGTGTGTGTGTGTGTGTGTGTGTGCGTGTGCGTGCGCGTGCGCGTGTGCGTGTGTGTGATGACTGGACAATTATCTGCACAGATCCAGTTTGGCATATTTGACAGAATGGAAGTGATGTCACAATTATTTATTTCGGTGTTATTGGCAGAACTGGAAGTGCTCTATTTTTCTGTTCAAGTCTGCCAAAGTGTTTACTGTAAACTAGTGCAAAACGTGCACCACTGCAAATCCTTGGTTGATCTTGCGGCCTGTCATATACGAGAAGCTCTAAAACACCCAGAATAGACACATCATGCTGTATGTTGAAACATGGACAGCCAAACAAAGATGAAGAGACAGTTGGACCAAAGTGAAGGCTGGCAAGACAACAAACCCCTGAATAGCTGAGGTTGGGAGAAACAAAACCCACTGGAAGAGAGATGAACAGATGCATTAGAACTCTGCTGGTTGCTTTGTTTAGCGAAGAAGACTATAATACCATAATGAGACTCTCGCTGGATTCCAAGAATCATAGTTGTGAATGTCCTCCTTTGATCTGGTGTTTTATAAGGTCAAGTTTCCCCTGTAGAGCAGCAGTTTGGATGGCTGTGGTGACATTTAGTAGTTTAGTAGTTTACGGCCCAGCTAATGGTTGATTCAATGGAGGAACAACGTGGAAGATGAATGAATACACTCAATAGAAGAACAACAGTGAAGACTTATGAGGGGCTTAAATATGATAGGGTGTTGTGTAAAAGGGATATAGAGAACAGATTCCAACCTCCATCCATCCTTCTCTTCATGACAAAGCACAGCAGTTCCTTTTTGCCTTTCTGGTGTTGGCTCTCTCTCTGTCTCTCTGTCTCTCTGTCTGTCTCTCTCTCTCTCTCATGACAAAGACCAGATGTGATTTTGACAGGAGGGCTGCTGTCCGGCTAAGTGATTAGAGTGGCCAGGATTAAAGCCTTATTGGAGGCAACACGGGATGGAGGGAGAGAGAGAGAGTGGGAGGGAGGAGGAGGATGAGAGAAGAGAGCACTGATCTCAGCCTCTCTGCTCCAGAAAACACTAGGACAAAACAAGTCATACACAATGGTCACATTTGGAGACTATAGTAGGAGTAACAACAAGAGTGAGGTCTAGGGAAATGCATATGCGCACGCCACACCACACACCACCAACACACACACACACAACACACACACACACACACCACACAACACACACACACACACACACACACACACACCACACACACACACACACACACACACACACACACACACACACACACCACACACACACACACACACACACACACACTTACTTCTTGAAAATATCAGGTAAACATACAAATGACATAGCTGATATGATGAAGTCAGCAGTAGAATCCAACAGCGAATCACAACACTTTCACAGAGCTCCTTATGGCAATCAGCATCAGCATCACTCCAGCAGAGACCAATAACAACAACAGGACCATAAATAGCCAGTTTTCTCCAAAATGTGTCTGTCCTTCTTTCTGTCTTTCCCTTGAACAGCCTGTCTGTATGATTGATGTATGATTGCGGATGGCAGGAGTCTTGGAGTTAGCAGCATTGGGCCAGTAACCGAAAGGTTGCTGGTTTGAAAAACCTGAGCTGACAAGGTGAAAAATCTGTCGATGACAAGACTTGAGCAAGGCTCTTAAAAAACGTCACTGCCATATCCGGTGTGTGTGACAATAAAACATTTGTCTTTTTTATTTTCTCTGTCCATCCATTCGGCAGGCCCTGGACCGACATAATAACTTAGTTAAGGAGAAAACAAGTGAAGAGTGAACTGATAAAAGAAGAAGAGACGAATTGAAAAAAGGATGATGAGAGAATGTGTGGGCCAGTGAAAATAAAAATAGACAGAATAAAATGAGAACATTATGAGGGGATTGGTTGGGAGAGATAGAGAGGTATTTCCGGAGGGGCATGTCCAAGGTCAAAGGTGAGGGAATGTCCGGTCAGGGTCAAATGTACACACACACACACACACACACACACACACACACACACACACACACACACACACACACACACACACACACACACACACACACACACACACACACACACACACACGACACACACAACAACACCACACACACACACACACACACACACACACACACACACACACACACACACACACACTGACCTCTGTGGTCAAACAGGATTTCCTGATAAAGACACAGGAGATATGGACAGACAGAGGTTAACATACTCAGGGTCAAAGATCAGGGGTCAAATGACCTCACCTGCCATCTGTTCAGTTCCAGTGAGTGGAAGAAAAATGGTCCTAAGCCCACAGGACGAGCAGACACAAAGGAGGGCAAAGGTGATGGGAAGAGGTGCACAGGGGCAGTCATGTGTGTGTTTGTAGAGTTGTTTGTGTGCAAGTGTTTGTGTGTTTTCATGCGTATGTGCGAGAATGTAAGAATTTGTGCGAAAAATAAGGTGTGTGTTTGTGTGTGTCTGAGGGTGAGTGGATTTGTATATTTCCTTGTGGCTTAGTGTGCGTGAGTAGGAAAACCAACCCTCATCACCATAGCGTGACCATCGTCAGTACATCTACAGCATGTATGCACGACTACACATGCCTGTACAGCAGACACACAGATTCCCGGAGCTAGTTCTGAGTAGGTAGGCTCTGTTCCAGCAGATGCTAGGAGAGTGTCCAAGTTGTTAAACAGACAGACAAGCCAATCTGCTGCACCACAGAGCCCATACAGACATGTGCAGGTCCTTTCATGGCTCACTGAGAGGCCAGGGATGAGCTACGTGTCTGAGGCTGGATGGGGAGCTCGCTCTGTGGGCTGGCCCGGCACGGATGAGCCCTTCTCTGGAGCTCTGGACGTACGAGGACAGGGAGGTCCCAGCACGAGAACCACTCACCTAGAACAGGTGGAGGTCGGGTGGGGGGAATTGAGCACCAGGATTCCCTGTGTGAGTGTATGTGTGTGTGCACGTGTGTGTGTGTGTGTGTGCGTGTGTGTGTGCGTGTGTGTGTGTGCATGTGCATGCATGTGCATGTGCATGTACACCACCATCTCCTACATATCCACCATATCCTATTATCCTATTCAGTGCATGGATTGGACACCACATGACTGAACACCTAACACCAAGCTTCCATGTGAGAGACACGATCACACACTCCTCCCCTCCCCTCCAATGAAAGGTAGCTATGACAGCATTGCCGTCCACTTGCTCAATTCAATTATTTGACACAGCATCTCAAGAGGTATGATGTATATTTGACTGGCGTCATTGAATGGGAAAGGTCAATACTAGCAATACAAACAACATGGTGTCAGTGTTCTTTACAGGCTAGCATCAGTCATGCGCAGACCTGTGAGAATCCGATATAGAGCTGTCTCTGTGGTCTATGGCTCAGACTGTGTGAGCGCTGTTCTACTCAACCGCAATCAGCATTAACAACGTACAACACCCAAACACAGGCTCGACCTAAACGGACAGCTGGACGTCTCAACGAAACGGAGCGATGCTCTGTGGATACTTCTGAGTAAAACACAATGACTCCTTACGAACATAGCAGAGAGATTATGGTCCGTTGTTACATTGTCCTGTGCAACACGATGTCAGTCTTAATTTACTATTCTAAATGGAACAGCTTCAACAATCAGAGACCGCAGAGCACATATGTGGTTTCTTCTACAACAACGGAAAGACATAAATTAATTATTTTCTCTGGAATGTCTCTGTTGGGGTGCCAACAACATGGGGAGAGAGAGAGAGGGAGAAGAGAGAGAGAGAGAGACAAAGAGAGAGCGACAAAGAGAGAGAGAGACAAAGAGAGAAATAAAGAAAAAGAAAGAGAGGGCAGAAATAGAGACAAAGAATGAGAGAGAGAGATACAAAATGAGGTGGAAACTGAGCTGCACTTCCTAACCTCCTGCCCAATGTATGACCATATTAGAGAGACATATTTCCCTCAGATTACACAGATCCACAAAGAATTCGAAAACAAATCCAATTTTGATAAACTCCCATATCTACTGGGTGAAATTCCACAGTGTGCCATCACAGCAGCAAGATTTGTGACCTGTTGCCACAAGAAAAGGGCAACCAGTGAAGAACAAACACCATTGTAAATACAACCCATATTTATGCTTATTTATTTTAACTTGTGTGCTTTAACCATTTGTACATTGTTACAACACTGTATATATATAATATGACATTTGTAATGTCTTTTTTGTTTTGAAACTTCTGTATGTGTAATGTTTACTGTTAATTTGTATTGTTTATTTCACTTTTGTATATTATCTACCTCACTTGCTTTGGCAATGTTAACACATGTTTCCCATGCCAATAAAGCCCCTTGAATTGAATTGAATTGAATTGATAGAGATAAAGGGTGAGAGAGAGAGAGAGCAAGAGAGAGCAAGAGAGATAGAGTGAGCAAGAGAGAGAGAGAGCAAGAGAGAGAGAGAGAGAGCAAGAGAGAGAGAGAGCGAAAGAAAGAAAGAGATACTTTTTTGTGATGAGGGGTTATGTAGCAGAAATGAAACAGTTACAGAGGGACGCAATCGATCCCCGAGGATCTTCAGGAGAGTTTAAAATGTCAGAGAAACATGTCTCGAGAAGTTTGCGGTAGGCATAGTGTGTCAGGGCAGAAGAAACCTCGCACCATAAGATAATCATTAGTTATTAAGCTGTAACATCCAGGACTGGATGTCCTCAGTGAATCTGGCTTGAGAAACACAGAGGGGACATGGTGGAGCTAGCCCACTACAGCAGTTACTAAATTCAGCCAAACGAGAAAGAATCCTCTTTTACTTCATGGAAAAGAGCATGTCATTGTTTACGGTTGATCCTCTCTCTTTCCTCATCATAAGCTAGCTATTAGCTGTCCTCATTTCTGCCTAAATGATGACTGCTGACCCAGAGAGATGAAAACCCAAACACACGTATTTACGGGGGCCGATTTACATCTCCTGAACAGACCGTATCCCTACACACAGCCAGGACATCTTGGCTGATGTTTGCTGGTTGTTGAATCAGATTTTATAAAGGGATTTTGCACAAATGGAGATGGCCATTGATTAACAAAAAATGCTGTTGGTTCAGATTCAAACTTAAACCAGGAAAAACAAACGAGGGAACAAGAAAACATTTGTCTCTCTCTCTCTCTCTCTCTCTCTCTCTCTCTCTCTCTCTCTCTCTCTCTCTCTCTCTCTCTCTCTCTCTCTTACAATTACATGTTGTATTAACATTATGAGGTAGTCCCTGGACCTTGCAGCCAATCACAGTCAGTGTAGAGTAGAGTGGAGGGGATAGGCCATTATGTACGAGTAAATGTATCAAAGCAACCCACCCAACAAATAAGTCCCCTGGAAAGGCGATCCGATTCCCTCTTTATGGTCCCTCATCATTTACTGTGGAAACGCGTGACAGCTAATTAGGATTCTCCCCCAGAGGTACACGGCTGTGCAAACACCAGGGGGGATTCCTTTGACTGTGACACCAGTTAATCCGGGCCTGGTGTGGGTTAACTACCTATAGGGGTCTGAACCAGAGACTAAACCAGGGGCCCCCCCTCAAGTTACAGCTAAATCATTCTGTAACTGTGTGAGTGACAGACATTCCTTTGTACTGTATCTACAGGTTCTGAACATTGTGCCTTTCTGAACAGTAAAATAATAATTCGTAAGGCGCTTTTCACTATACAGAATAATGTAAAAAATTAAAATAAAATAGATGTTTTTTTTTATTTATTTTTACACAACTAGTAGGGCAACTGACACAAAGAAAGAGAAAGGTCTTTAGGCCCGTTTTAAAAACTTGCTCCAGTAAATCTATTTCCGAGAGTGACGTCAACCCCAACCACCTCCAACACACCCTCACGGTGTAGTGTTACCCAGGCATGACAGCCCCCTCAGCCACACACACCTCAGATCAGCTATCCTCCTCTCTCCATGGTGGGTAGATCAGGCTGAGCCAACCCGAGGCTCTGACATTTGTACAAATGTGGCATTTGGACAATTTGTACTTTTTCTTACAGCTGTTTTAGTTCTTTTTCTGAGTTGCGTACGTGTTCAAGGACCCTGATGAGTTGTCTGAAAAGAGAAAAACACATGTCTGAGCAGTGTTTACCTGGCTAAGTTTCTCTGGCACACCCAGGGCGGAGGAAGAGAGAGTTGGCTCTGAGTAGACTAGAGAGAGGTCTCCGGACAGAGCAAAACACACCTCATCAACTGGAGTTTTTCCTAGTCAGCTCACTTCAGGAAAAAACTCCTGGACCTTATAATGAATGTTATAGCCGATAACTAGAGCCTGGAGTTTTTCCTGCTCAGGAAAGAAAACATTACTTGTAAAATACAGAGGGTTTCACACCGCGATGTGTTGTGTTGGATTTGACCCAAAACGGACGTTTTTATTGTAGCACTTTCCTGCAGTCAATTGACCTAGTGACCTCATGGGCGGAATGTTATTTATATTTTTCATAATTTCATAAATACGTTTTTTTTTTTTTTTGCCAATAAAAATGGTGTGTTTCTATGTCAAACAGTTTTGTTATATTTCAGTCTTCTGTGATGCATATAACGTGTAATATTGGGATGCAAACTCAAAATAGAATACATTTCAACTCTGTGTCTGACATGTAACAGGTGTCTTCTTGTATGTGAGGTGTATACTTTTGTTTCAAAGTAGATTTGTTTAAGACTACCAAGGAACTGATTTAGCCCACGGCAGTAAAAGGTTAAGCCAAGAAGTTCATTTCTTTGCCATGTTCTCTTGCAGTATTTCTTAAGGGGCTTGTTGCAAACATAAAGGATGATATGAAAAAGTTTTTCAACACAAGCTTACCTTTTTCACTTTGCCATATAAGCCAGTAATGTGGAGTGAATGCAATGTTGTGAAAGAGGTAACATGTTATGGGTATGCTTGTCACCGGCAGGGACCGGGGAGTTTGTCAGGATCAAAATAAATATGAAAGGAGCAGGTCAAAAGTTAAGAGGAAAACCTGCCTCAGTCATCTGAAAATCGAACCCTTGGGATAGAGTTGGATCTTTCAGCAGGACAATTAGGAGGGCTTTCCAACAGGCGTTGAGGGTTTACGAGGGGTCTGGTCTCAGTCCTGACTTTAAATCTGCCGACATGGTGTGAATATTGCATAACTTGAGCAATTTTGACAAAAACAATGGATATACACTATGTTTCCCAAAGAGTTGTGCAGAGTTGGTAGAATCTTATTCCAAATGATTTACAGCTGTAATTGCTGCCAAAGCTACATCCACCAAGTGTTAACTCTGGTTTGAGAAGACATACGCAATCAAGACATCTTATTTTATTTTTTGTATTCATTTAGAACAATTTCTATACTTTCTATTTCACTTTGAAAATGTGGAGCAGGTTGTGTAGATCTGTACCAAGAAAATTCTACGGAATCCTATTTAGATGTAATTTTAAGGCAGCAAAATGTGACAACTGTGCAAGGGGTGTGTAGACTTTCAGTGGTGCATTGTTGGGAAACACTCCAACCATAACATTAGTGGTTTTCACATGTTTGGTTTGGGGGTATCCCCCTCCTCATCACTAGATTTAGTGTTTTATTAATAGCTATTAGCCACGTTAATGATTTCAAAGCAGCCAGCTGTGAGTCAATCTCTTCCAACACAAACAAACCAGAAGGAGAAGTGAGAGGGGAGCCGAGCCAGCAATCAGTGACATCATCACTACCCAGGGTCCCATCTGGCCTGGCGCTGTTTTAGTAGGGGCTGATTAATGTAGGCCTGGCAGAGAGGACGGAGGTGGTTTGGGTTCCGTCTCTCTCTCTCGTTCTCTCTCTCTCGCTTGTTCTTTCTGTTATTCTTTCTCGTTCTGTTGTTTTTTTCTCTCGTTCTTTCTTCCAATTTTAGCTTTCTCAATTGCTTTATTGTCCTCTGTTCTTGTTGCGCTCTCTGTTTCTCTGACTCTGTTTCAATATCCCTCTTTCTCTCTCTTTCTCTCGCTCTCTTTCTAAATCAGAGACGATAGACGGGATCACAGCAGTCACAGGTGGTCAGCACATTGATTGGAAAAAGGGAAAATCACATTTCACAATGACACAAAGCATATACGCACATACACCCACTCACACATACACTCAATGATAAACACTTGAAACTTGATCTGTGCCAGTAAAGAACAATGTGTGCAACAGCCACACACGCAACAGCTAAATCTAACATATCAGACATTTTTGTTCAAGGCTGAGTGTAATATGCAGTATTACTTTCAATAGGAAGGGACCCCTTTGGAACTAGGCGGCCATGTCTATCGGCGCCATCTTATAGGTGTTCTTATAGGGGCCCCAGATATGGCGAAAGGCAGAGCCTGGAGGCTATTGATTGCCACGGTTACCGCCGGTGTTAGACCAACGAGGTCCAGGAGCCCTAATCTAAGATGAATGGGCCCTTCCCCCTGTTCATTTATTTATTTATTTATTTTTACTTCACCTTTATTTAACAGGGTAGGTCAGTTGAGAACAAGTTCTCATTTACAACTGCGACCTGGCCAAGATGAAGCCAAGCAGTGCGACACAAACAACAACACAGAGTTACACATGGGATAAACAAACGTACAGTCAATAACACAACAGAAAAATCTGTATACAGTGTGTGCAAATGAAGTAAGGAGGTAAGGCAATAAATAGGCCAATAGTGGCGAAGTAATTACAATTTAGCAATGTACACTGGAGTGATATATGTGCAGATGAGGATGTGCAGGTAGAAAAATGCTTATTGAAATTCTCAATTGTCGTGGATTTATCAGTGGTGACAGTGTTTCCTAGTCTCAGTGCGGTGGGCAGCTGGGAGCAGGTACTCTTATTCTCCATGGACTTTACAGTGTCCCAAAACTTTTTGGGAAAATAGTGCTGCAGGATGCAAGCACACTGGCTAAGATGTATGTACACTTCCGACTTCAACTGTAGGTGGGATGGGCTGAGGGAAGCTGAGGGTTGGGATGTGGAATTGGAGACATTAATGGAATTATTTTATTTTTCTCTAATGTGATTAACTTGTTGAGTGGCTTCACTTCAAGCATATTATATGTTTTAAATATTCAATAAAAATAATAATTAAGTACCCGTGCTAAAGTAACAGTATAACTTTATGGCGTCCCCTCGCCCCGACCCAGGCGCAAACCAGGGACCCTCTGCACACATCAACAACGGTCGCCCACGAAGCATCGTTACCCATCGCTCCACAAAGGCCSCGGCCCTTGCAGAGCAAGGAGCAACACTACTTCTAGGTTTCAGAGCAAGTGATGTAACTGATTGAAATGCTACTAGCGCGTACCCGCTAACTAGCTAGCCATTTCACATCTGTTACACTCACCCCCCTTTCAACCTCCTCCTTTTCCGCAGCAACCAGTGATCCGGGTCAACAGCATCAATATAACAGTATAACTTTAAACCGTCCCCTCGCCCCGACACGGGCGCGAACCAGGGACCTTCTGCACACATCAACAACGGTCGCCCACGAAGCATCGTTACCCATCGCTCCACAAAGGCCACGGCCCTTTCAGAGCAAGGAGCAACACTACTTCTAGGTTTCAGAGCAAGTGATGTAACTGATTGAAACGCTACTAGCGCGTACCCGCTAACTAGCTAGCCATTTCACATCCGTTACACTAAGGTCTATTCAACGCTGGTCTGACCAATCGGAATCCATGCTTCAAGACTGATTTGATCACGCGGACTGGGACATGTTCCGGGTTGCCTCTGAGAATAACATTGATGTATACACGGTGACTGAGTTTATCAGGAAGTGTATAGAGGATGTTGTTCCCACTATGACGATTAAAACCTATCCAAACCAAAAACTGTGAATAGATAGCAGCATTTGCGCAAAACTGAAACCGCGAACCACAGCATTTAACCACGGCAAGGTGACTGGGAATATGACCAATACAAACAGTCCAGTTATGCCCTCTGTAAGGCAATCAAAGAGGCAAAATGTCAGTACAAGCACAAAGTGGAGTCACAATTCAACGGCTCAGACACGAGACGTTATGTGGCAGTGACTCCAGACAATCACGGATAATAAAGGGAAAACGAGCCACGTCACGGACACCGACATGTTGCTCCCAGACACGCTAAATACCTTCTTTGCCCGCTTTGAGGATAACACAGGGCCGTTGACACGGGCCGCTCCCAAGGTCTGTGACCTCTCGTTCTCCGTGGCCGACTTGAGTAGGACAGTGTGGTGAAGAAAGCGGAAAGTATTCAGACCCCTTCACTTAAAGCCTTAATCTAAAATTATTCTTTTTTAAACTCACTAATCGACACACAGTACCTCATAATGAAGAAGCAAAAACGGTTTTAGAAAAAATGTATTTAAAAAACCCTAAAAAATCACATTTACATACGAATTCAGACCCTTTAATCAAAACTTTGTTGAAGCACCTTTGGCAGCGATTACAGCCTCGAGTCTACTTAGGTATGACACTACAAGCTTGGCACACCTATATTTGGGGAATTTCTACCAATCTTCTTTGCAGATCCTATCAAACTCTGTCAAGTTGGATGGGGAGCGTTGCTGCACAGCTATTTTCAGGTGTCTCCAGAGATGTTTGATTGGGTTCAAGTCCGGGCTCTGGCTGGGCCACTCAAGGACATTCAGAGACTTGTCCTGAAGCCACGCCTGCATTGTCTTGGCTGTGTACTTAAGGTCATTGTGAAGGTGAACCTTCACCCCAGTCTGAGGTCCTGAGCGCTCTGGAGCAGATTTTCATCAAGGATCTCTCTGTAATTTGCGTCGTAATTTTTTTTGCAAACATTTCTAAAGACTTGTCTTTACTTTGTCATTATGGGCTATTGTGTGTAGACTGATGAGGGGAAAAAACTATTCAATCTATTTTAGAATATAGCTGTAACGTAACAAAATCTGGAAAAAGTCAAGGGGTCTAAATACTTTCCGAATGCACTGTATATATATATCTTTACTCCGGATTGATATATTTCTTAATTCCTCTATTTTACTTTTATTGTTGTGTATTGTTAGATATTACTGCACTGTTGGAGCTACGAACACAAACATTTCGCTACACCCGCAATAACATCTGCTAAACATGTGTATGCGACCATGAAAATTGCAGGACACACATACGCACATGGCACACACACACACACTCCTCCACATGTGAACCCCACTTGTTCTTGTGTGCAGATCCAGAGTGGATGGACAGAGATGCAGAGATGGTGGGGTGGGTGGGTGGGGGTTTAGGGGCTGGCCCACTATCTCCTGATGGGGAACCCAGACACAAGCAGAAACTGGGTCAGGATGTCCTGTCCTAAGTAGCATCACCATAGGTTATAACCTCTTTATGAACCTCTTATCATCCTGCCATGCATTCTCTACCTAATTCTCTACTGTGGGTGGGGTCTTGGATGGTTGAGGGGCAGCTCTCGGGGAACTGTGGAGGGATCTGGGATGGTTGGTGGCCTGGCTGTTGGTAACTTGGGCCGGTGACCGATGGGTCCCTGGTTCGGGTCCCCTTTTTGACTTGGAGGAAGATCTGTCGACGTGCCGTTGGGCAGGGCACTTGACCCTGGTTGCTCCTGTGGATCGCTATGGATGGGAGTCTGCTAGATGACTGAATGTAATGTAAATGTTGAGCGGCTTACTGCAGGTAGATTATATGTTTTAATATTCAATCAAAATCAAAATAACACATAAGATAACACCGTTTTGATGTAATCCTGCCTGTACAGCTGGGTCGAGATTTCCTTTAGACATGCATCTGAGAGGTTCCCATAGCTGGGGATGGACGGAAGCCAATGTTTTACAACATCACTCTTCTCTATACACAGACGCAAACATCCACACACACACAGGGACACCGGCTCACACACACATACACACACACACAAAATACAGTATCAGACGTAGAGGCCTAAGAATCACGTTGGTCCACCTTTCTCATTTACATTTGTTTTTATTCTTTCTAACCGTTTGCTCTTTATTAATCTATCCATCTATATTGTGTTTTTACGTATTAATTATTTCCATTGATTGGATGCAGTTGAAAGAGGAAATGAAGAAAGGAAATAGAGGAGAAGGAGAATAATGTATTCATGTGCAGGTGGTTGACAGGGTCTCTACGGGCCTTCTCAGAGTAGTGCTGGGTTCCACCCTTGGTGTGACTGATGAATGGAGTATTACAGTCACAGCATTCATCTGTGTCTGTCTTTTCCCATTCCAGAGTACAGCAGGTACAGAGTCCACAGCTGTCTCCTGCTCCTCCACAAGTCGGATTAAACCACGTCACTCTTGGCTTTCTCTTTTTCCCTCTTTGAAAAGTCTCTCTTTTTCTCTCTCTCCCTCGCTCAATCTCCTCCCTTTTTCTTTTGTTCTGTCTTTCTGTCTTTCTTTTTCACAATAGAAGAACAACCATGGAGACTTATGAGGGGCTTAAATATGATAGGGTGTTGTGTAAAAGGGATATAGAGAACAGATTCCAACCTCCATCCATCCTTCTCTTCATGACAAAGCACAGCAGATTCTTTTTGCCTTTCCTGGTGTTTTGCATCTCTCTCTCTCTCTCTCTCTCTCTCTTCTCTCTCTTCTCTCTCTCTCTATCTCTCTCTCTCCTCCTCGTCTCTCTCTCTCTCTCTCTCTCTCTCTCTCTCTCTCTCTCTCTCTCTCTCTCTCTCTCTCGTTCTTCTCTCTCTCTCTCCTATCTCTTCTCTCTCTCTCTCTCTCTCTCTCTCTCTCTCTCTTCTCTCTCTCTCTGCTTCCTCTTCTCTCATAACAACGTCCCATTTTCTTGATATAAATTTGAAGAGGAAACAAATCATTAATGACATGACATTAATAAGAGGAGAGCACACTGTTTAAAAACATGCACGTGGTATTTTAGTTTCCACAGCCATTCCTTTCATTTCAAAATGTATGTGTGTGTTTTGTGTATGTGCGTGCGTGTGTGTGTGTGAGCTCGTTCACTGTACGGAGAGTTCACTACAGTCAGTCTGTATGAACAGTGATGATGAAAGCTCAGCCGCCTGCCTCTGTCTCATTTTCCGCATCTCTCCGCGTTCTAATTCACAGTCGCATGAAGGCGGATATAGGAGCTACAGACCTGCCTTGGCATTGTCTGAGACCGAGCACTTGATACATTTGCTGTAGCGTATCTAAACACTGTCTGCAGCACAGGAATGATGGTTTATGAGCAATAGAGTGCTGGCTGCAAAGTGAGGTTTTAGTCACGGCCACGTTGCAGCTCGTCAAAAATGTCAATCATTCTATAAAAGCTAGCTTTTTTTATTCCACAGTCCATTTGGTTATTTCAGATCCCCTCCGACATGCTGCATGCAAGCAGACAAACGCGCGCACACACCACAAGACAGGGTAGAGATAGATGGAGAGTGTGTGGTGGCAAGAGGGACTTGCAGTTTCTGTCTACCGTATGCGCCTATGATGGCTCCATGAAGGGACTGCACTAATTCTATAGACACACACACACACACACACACACACACACACACACACACACACAACACACACACACACACACACACACACACACACACACACACACACACACACACACACACACACACACACAACACACCACAACAACACACCCACACACACACACACACAAATCCTTTCTTTAACCCCCTGCTATTTTTGTTTATCCAAGCACGAATGTCAGACCAATGTCTGCAATCATCCTGTTAATTTACTGTCTCCTGATCAGAATGAACACATTCATAACCCAATATTTCTCGTCTTTCATCCCTCCATCCCCCTGTGAGACTGTTTGAAGCCTCTCTTTCTGAACAAAGCATTGTTCCTCAGCCCAGCGGGTCCTATACTGCTGTAGTTTATCTGCCTGCCTGCTGGCACAGAGAAGAAACCAAAACCAGTGCAAATTTTTTGAATGTGTCATAAACATACATAACCAACCATCAATCTGGTTTACATCACTGGGCGAAATGCAGATACACGCCCTCCCATTTCAAACCCCATTTCAATCACCTCCACTCGTTTTGATTGTGACAATCGAGCGGTGTTCTTCTGGCTTATTAAGTTCTTTATTGTGCTTGTTGTAGCGGTGTTCAATTGGTTCAGCACTTGTTAATCAAAAGATCCAGATTTGGTTCAGTGGAAGTTTAGTGAACCCCATATCTCTAATGGTTGAGATCCCTAAGCAAAAACACATGAACCAAGCTTTAAAATGTGACTGAAACAACTAATACGACACGCACCGAACAGACCATGCCTGTAGAGTTATTGACACAACCAGCAGTGGATTTCCTACAAAATTCCACCCTGGTACAAAACATTTACGTCATTTAGCAGAGTGACTTACAGGAGCAATTAGGGTTAAGTGCCTTGCTCAAGGGCTCATCGGCAGATTTTTTACCTAGACGGCTCAGGAATTCAAACCAGCAACCTTTCAGTTACTGGCCCTTTAACAGCTAGGTTACCTGCTGGCCAAGTGGGCTGTCGGACACTTCACACCTCCACTAGTTATTTACTGAACCTTTATTTAACTGGCCCAAACCTTTTGATTACTGGCCCAAACCTTTTGATTACTGGCCCAAAGCTCTAACCACTAGGCTACCTGCTGCCCCACTAAAGAGAAAGATAATCTCAGACAGAAAAGCATAATGGTTTCTCACACACACACACACGCACGCACACACACACGCACGCACGCAAACACACACACTCCAGGGTAATTACCTTACCACTTTGTGACACACTGGAATAATCACTAGCTGTTAGGATCACCAAATCTCCCTCTCCTTAGTGTTTATGCTCCTTACGACCGTCCCAAGCTAATCATAACCACAACCCTGTATAAGGCAGGGTCAACCCACCCTGCCTTATACAGGACCCTGAGAGAGGGAGATAGAGAGACAGAGAGAGCAAGAGAAAGAGAGAGAGACAGAGAGAGCAAGAGAGAGTGGGGGGAAGAATGAGAGAGACAGAGACAGAGAGAGAGAGACAAAGAGAGAGAGACAAATAGAGACAAAGAGAGACAAAGAGAGAGAGACAAATAGAGACAAATAGAGACAAAGAGAGAGAGAGAAAGAGAGAGAGAAAGAGAGAGACAAAGAGAGAGAGACAAAGAGAGAGACAAAGAGAGAGAGACAAAGAGAGAGACAAAGAGAGAGAGAAATAAATAAAAATAAAAAGTGTAGCAGTCAGTCACCCCAGGAAACTGAACCACACGAGAGCAGGGCTTTTAGGGTCAGGGGTTAGGGTGTGTCTGTGTTGTGTGTGTGTGCGTGTGTGTGTGGGGGGTTTGTGATCAACGACTTCAATTCTTTGAACACCAAAGAAAGAGTTCCACACGAATACCTTTCCTAGAGAGCCGAGCTTTAGATAAATGTGGGTGACTTCCCTATGTAAGAGTCCTCTTTGTTTGGTGTTGCCTTAGGGGTGTGCTAACCTGCGACCACTTTGTGTGTTTGTGGTACATTTGAGGTCTAAGTGGCACCTGGGGTACCTTTAGTGAAACCGCTTCACTGACCACAACCACAACCAGTATGTGACCTTAATACTTGGTTACAGCTCCCCTGCATGTGAAACACGTTATCTAAATCCACAATGAAACCATATATTCTAGAGGTCATACAGATGCTTGGCATTGTGAGTCACTCATGAGTCAAGGATTCAACTTAGCTGTTGTTCTTATAACCAGGAAAGCACACGAAGGCACAGACAGACCGACAGACACACACACACACCCAATAATCCCCCCAACTTCCCTCACACATCATTCGAACCTCCTCACCCTCACAAACCCCTAGCAAGGACCCATGTGATCCCAGGGTTGTTTGCTGAGAGCATTCCAGCATGTCACCTTAAAGAGCCCCCCAGGAGGGGATCAAAGAGAGAGAGAGAAAGAGAGAGAGAAAAGGAGAGACAAAGAGAGAGAGAAAAGAGAGACAAAGAGAGAGAGACAAAGAGAGAGGAAAAAGAGAGAGAGAAATAAATAAAAAAAAAAGTGTAGCAGTCAGTCCACCCCAGGAAACTGAACCAACAGAGAGCAGGGCTTTTAGGGTCAGGGGTTAGGGTGTGTCTGTGTTGGTGTGTGTGTGTCGTAGTGTGTGTGGGGGTTGTGATCAACGCTTCAATTCTTTGAACACCAAGAAAAGAGTTCCACACGAATACCTTTCCTAGAGAGCCGAGCTTTAGAATATTGGGTGACTTCCCTATGTAAGAGTCCTCTTTGTTTGGTGTTGCCTTAGGGTGTGCCTAAACCTGCGACCACTTTGTGTGTTTGTGGTACATTTGAGGTCTAAGTGGCACTGGGTACTTTAGTGAAACCGCTTCACTGACCACAACCACAACCAGTATGTGACTTAATACTTGGTTACAGCTCCCCTGCATGTGAAACAACGTTATCTAAATCCACAATGAAACCATATATTCTAGAGGTCATACAGATGCTTTGGCATTGTGAGTCACTCATGAGTCAAGGATTCAACTTAGCTGTTGTTCTTATAACCAGGAAAGCACACGAGGCACAGACAGACACCGACAGACACACACACACCCAATAATCCCCCAAATTCCCTCACACATCATTCGAACTCCTCACCCTCACAAACCCCTAGCAAGGACCCATGTGATCCCAGGGTTGTTTGCTGAGAAGCATTCCAGCATGTCACCTTAAAAGAGCCCCCCCCCCCCCCACCAAGGGGGAAAGCTTGTGCCCTCTGTGCCCCACAGCACGCCTCTACAGGGTCAGGAGAAAGGGGTCCTGTTTGACTTAGAGCTTTGTTTGGATTCTCAAATCATTGGATGGAGGAGGGAGTCAGAGAGGACTGAGTTTGTTGTTGTTACTGTACGCATCTCCTTTTGATGTCTGAGAATCAGGGTTACTTCCACTGGGAGGCTGGGAAACCACAGCCGTTACACTACATGAAGCTACATGAAGACAACATCGCTCATAACACTTAACAGCGGACGGCTGTTCACACAACGCTGGCAGACAGCACATATTGTATACTGTGTGTCTCCAAATGTAGACCTTCAATTTACTATACACAGGTTTAATCAGTCATATAACGGTGCTGAAAAATGTAGGTGGGAATAGAGGTGCAGTAAGTACCACGGTGACTGTATTTATGACGGGGCGGGCTGGAGATCATGAAGAGACAGTTTGATGGTAGTGATCAGCCGGTCTGGTCCCAGACACTACACTTATAGTGTCCGCATACACACGCACGCACACACAACACCACACACACACACACACACACACACCGCACACACGCACACACGCACGCCAGCACGCACTCACGCACGCTCACGCACGCTCACGCACACACGCACACACGCACACGCACATTCACGCACACACACACATTCAGAAGACAGTATGTAATAGAGGTTGGGGAACAGAGTGGTTCGTCTCTCCCCTCATGCCTCCTCCCCGACTCTGAATCCTGACTGCACCAGTCACCGGAGCCTCTCACTGGGGAGTGGAAGTCTTCTACACGTGTTTCAAACATCTGCATTGCTTGTTGCTTGGGGTTTTAGGCTGGGTTTCTCTATAGCACTTTGTGACACCTGCTGATGTGAAAATGAATTTGACTGATTGATTGAATATGCCCCACCCCCC
>NC_036845.1:27551651-27573608 GCF_002910315.2 Salvelinus sp. IW2-2015
CCCCCCCACAGAGGAAAAGCTTGTGCCCCCTCTGGCCCCCAGCACGCCTCTACAGGGTCAGGAGAAGGGGTCCTGTTTGACTTAGAGCTTTGTTTGGATTCTCAAATCATTGGATGGAGGAGGGAGTCAGAGAGGACTGAGTTTGTTGTTGTGTACTGTACGCATCTCCTTTTGATGTCTGGAGAATCAGGGTTACTTTCCACTGGGAGGCTGGGAAACCACAGCCGTTACACTACATGAAGCTACATGAAGACACATCGCTCATACACACTTAACAGCGGACGGCTGTTCACACAACGCTGGCAGACAGCACATATTGTATACTGTGTGTCTCCAAATGTAGACCTTCAATTTACTATACACAGGTTTAATCAGTCATATAACGGTGCTGAAAAATGTAGGTGGGAATAGAGGTGCAGTAAGTACCACGGTGACTGTATTTATGACGGGGCGGGCTGGAGATCATGAAGAGACAGTTTGATGGTAGTGATCAGCCGGTCTGGTCCCAGACACTACACTTATAGTGTCCGCATACACACGCACGCACACACACACACACCCACACACACACACACACACACGCACACACGCACACACGCACGCACGCACTCACGCACGCTCACGCACGCTCACGCACACACGCACACACGCACACGCACATTCACGCACACACACACATTCAGAAGACAGTATGTAATAGAGGTTGGGGAACAGAGTGGTTCGTCTCTCCCCTCATGCCTCCCTCCCGACCCTCTGAATCCTGACTGCACCAGTCACCGGAGCCTCTCACTGGGGAGTGGAAGTCTTCTACACGTGTTTCAAATCTCTGCATTGCTTGTTGCTTGGGGTTTTAGGCTGGGTTTCTCTATAGCACTTTGTGACACCTGCTGATTGAAAATGAATTTGACTGATTGATTGAATATGCCCCCCCCCCCCCCCCCCCTGTCCTCCATCGGGATTCCCCCCCCCTGTCCTCCCATCGGGATGTCCTGCCACAGTTAGAGATGTGTCACTGTTGACAGGAAGAACTTCCCATTTCAACCTGTTTTAAACAAGCATACACATGCATGTGCACAGGCCCAGACGCACGCACAAACCCGGATGCTTGTTAGGCTGGATAAGAACAGGACAGAAAATATCTTCCCCCCCTTTATAATGAGACATTCATTTCCTCTGGGGGAGGACAGGAGGAGAGGAGGAGGGGATGGATGGATGGAGAGGGGGGGGGGAGATGATATATTTAGACAGGGTTAATAACTGCGGAGTCACCCTGTGAGCAAAGGGAAAAAGCACTAATGCTCAGGAAGACATATTTGATCAAAAAAAGCCTCAAAGTTACTCAGGGTTGTTTGGCTGGAGAAAATCTCTTCCACATGTAGCAGTAAGAGACGACAAAGGACAAAACACCAGGCCTAGAGCAGGGACGATAAACATATAATTGTTGACACAGACCACACCGATCACTTATCACCGACATCTTGCTGATATTGTTCATTACGATAAGTAGCCTATACTATACTAGAGAAATGTGTTTAAAATGAAAGAAGTGTGTTAATATGGGGGATTGCTAATGGGACAGTTGGTGGCTACAACCATCAAACTAGTAGTAGTATTAGTATTAGTAGTAGTAGTAGTAGTAGTAGTTTAAAGGATAATTTAAAAAAAACTGTGGTGCACATTAATGTTATAAAGTTATCATTCTATTTATCGTTATCGCATCGATTCAGGCAATTTATCGCGATCTGGCCTCTACAACTACTTGCTGGATGCTGATCTGCTCAGGGCCGAGAGCAGAGAGCATAAAACATAAAACACCAACCATTCAGGATTACAAATCCATGTTAGGGTGGACTATTCAGACTGGGAATACAGCCTACGGGATTGGGAATACAGCCTACGGGATTGGGAATGCGGGCTACGGGATTGGGAATACGGGCTACGGGATTGGGAATACTGCCTACGGGATTGGGAATACAGGCTACGGGATTGGGAATACTGGCTACGGGATTGGGAATACTGGCTACGGGATTGGGAATACTGGCTACGGGATTGGGAATACTGGCTACGGGATTGGGAATATAGGCTACGGGATTGGGAATACAGGCTACGGGATTGGGAATATAGGCTACGGGATTGGGAATAAGGGGCTACGGGAACAGGCTACGGGATTGGGAATACAGGCTACGGGATTGGGAATACAGGCTACGGGATTGGGAATACAGGCTACAGGATTGGGAATACAGGCTACGGGATTGGGAATACAGGCTACGGGATTGGGAATAAGGGGCTATGGGACTGGGAACAGGCTATGGGATTAGGAATACTGGCTATGGAATTGGGAATAAAGGCTATGTGCTTGGGAGCACTGACGAACAGTAAAACGTAGGTAAGTAGGATTGTAATGGAACACATACCTGAGGTAGCAGAGGCAGGCCATGGAGAGCGGAATGGTTGTTGATGTCATGGAGTGAGAGAGGAGGGAAGGAAGGATGGAGAAAGAGAACATTGTTAGGGCAAATGATCAATTATTGTACTTTATTGTATAATATTAAATTGATATGTGCTCCCAAAATGGCTTTTTTTTGCACTCACGCACATGGTGCACGTGTGTGTGTGTCTTGGTGTGTGTGTGTGTATCTGTGAGTGAGTGTGTGTGCAACAAGCTCTCACAGAATTAGATGTTCAGAATTAGATGTTCATCCATGTTTCTCAAACGTCAAATTTTGAAGTTGTTCCAAACGTCAAATTTTGAAGTTGTTCCAAACGTCAAATTTCAAAGTGTTTAATGTTAAGTTTAGGCATTAACTCCAAATTTGTACGGCTAGGGTTAAGTTTAGGCCTTAACTACGAAATCTTAAGGTTCGGCATGAACTCTGAATGGTTAAGGTTTGGGATAGGCTTAAAACAAAAATCTCATAAACAACTTTCTATCGCTGGATTCAAACATGCAACCTTCGGCACCAGAGGCAGATGCTTACGCCCGTCCACCATCCCCGTCCAGAACGCCCTAACAAAACCCAAACCTACTTGAAGGTGACAGCACTCACTGTTGTCCCTAGTGGCTGGGTTCCACATCATCTCCCGACATCCTCAGACATGGATGGATGTCGAATAATGGATGGACGTCGAATACTGACTTGTATCACAGGTGACCTGCCTGGTGTGTGACCCTGAACCCTCGTCTGCCAGCACCTCCCTCTCTGACGTTACACACACCCAGCTGTCTGTCTATCCCTTCACACTCCAACACAAATACTCCCTCACCCACACTCCCTCTCCCACAGTAGGTAGAAGGCCAGAGGTTAAGAAAGGGTTAATGCCCCCCCCCCCCCCCCCCCCCCCCGTTCCCCGGGCCCAAAGTGTGTGTGTGTACTGCTGATTTAGCCATGATGGCATACCAGCAGCCTACTCCGCCCCTCCCATCCCCTAACCTCAACCCCCACCAAGTGTTGAGTTTCACTAGACGCCCGCTTGCCGGTCATCCATCATAGACACTCGCCACCACTTCCCCCAGCTGGAGGGCTCTAAGCTGGGGGCAGGAGGGCAGCATGCCTGGGCAGTCCGGGAAAAACTACGGAGGTGGTGGTTGTATGAGTCAGGTGTGACTGTGAACATACATGCTGTACATACAGTACTAAACGTACACTGACTATACAAAGCATTAGGAACACCTGGGCTTTCCATGACAGACTGACTAGGTCAATCCAGATGAAAGCTATGATCCCTTATTGATGTCACCTGTTAAAGCCACTTCAGTCAGTGTAGGTGAAGGGGAGGAGACGGGTTAAATAAGGATGTTTCAGCCTTGAGACAATTGAGACATGGATTGTGTATGTGTGCCATTCAGAGGGTGAATGGTCAAGACAACACATTTTAGTACCTTTAAACGGGGTATGGTAGTAGGTGCCAGGCATACCGGTTTGAGTGTGTCAAGAACAACAACAATACTGGGTTTTTCACAGTCAACAGTTCCCTGTGTGTATGAAGAATGGTCCACCACCCAAAGGACATCCAGCCAACTTGACACAACTGTGGGAAACATTCGAGTCAACATGGGCCAGCATCCCTGTGGAACGCTTTCGACACCTTGTAGAGCCCATGCCCCGACGAGTTGAGGCTGTTCTGAGGGCAAAAGGGGGTGATGCTTAACATTAGGAAGACGTTCCTAATGTTTTGTACACTCAGTGTATGTGCTCCATATGCCCCAGGACAGAGGTAGGTAACTGTACAGTAGGTCACTTTCTAACTGTGCTGAACAAAACGTGGAAATAAAACGGGCATCAATTAGACTAGGATACTTTGTTTTGTGTATCTGGACACAAGGGGGAGCCTTTAGGCAGCTGCACAGGTGAGAAGTGGCAGAAAACATAGAGTACATTAAAGGTGACAGAGAAACTGTATTGGGAATAAAGTTATTTGAATTTGAAGGTTGAATTTAAGTTGGGAAGACATGTACTGAGCCTATCTCCAGAATAATATCCTCCCAAATATTACCCTAAAAACGGACCTGAGGAAATCAAAAAGAATCCCTCCATATGAATTTCGTGGAACATAAAACACGTCGTAAAAACCCTGTGTGTTCTCTCGCCCCTGTTATTGTCACAAAAGATTATCCCCTAACACACTGCAAATGTACAATTGTGTATTCACTCTGTATTAAAAATTCACTCTGTATTATGACAAATTTACAATCCATGGAGGTTAGTTAGTCCCCGGTTGTGTTTGTGAGTAATTGGGTTGAAATAGAGGCACTTTATACCATCGGTCTGTGGTCTGTGAGAGCCACGTGCATGAGTGCGTCTGTGCGTGTGTGTGCGTTTGTGGAAGAGTTCTCTGCTATGTATCAGAGGGGGTGAGCAACAAGCAAGCAATGCGATTCAGGCCTAGCGATCTCCACCTGCAAATAATACATCCAATCTGTCTCTCTCTCTCACGCTGTCCCCTGCTTTTCTTGCTCTCCTTCTCTTCTCTCTCAATCTCTCTTTCTCTCTCTGTCTGCTCGTCCTGCTGCTTCTCCTTTTTGAGCTCTCCTTGATCCGTCGCTTTCACTCTGATTCACTCTCTACTTTCTTTCCCTGTGTTGCCCTCCTCCACCTCTCCCTCTCGTCTCTCTCTTCATATTGAACCCTAAGTTCAGTGAAGCCAGCTCGTTTAGCCTCTGTGTGTCTTGACTAATAATAGTTGATCACAATCGGTCTTCACACACCTTCCTCGCCGTCTACAGAAGCTACACAGGCTCCGCTTATGATTCAGAAATACTGTATGATCGGATTTAGCTGTTCCTAGATCTGCTGTCGTATTCAGCAGCTCTGTAAGATCGGATTTAGCTGCTCTGTAATATCCGTTCCTAGAACTGCTGTCTGATTCAGCGGCTTTGTAAGATCTGATTGGGTAGCTCTGTACAATCCGTTCCTAGACCCGCTGTCTGATTCAGCTGCTCTGTAAGATCTGATCTAGCTGCTCTATAATATGCTCTGGCCTGAGGCATGCACTTAGTGGAAAGGGAGAGGGTACTTAAATAACTGTTGAGTGAGCAGAGATACAACAGATGCAAAGATGACATGATTTTTTCCAAGGATTAAGCCTCTGTCATACAACTTATAACAACTTGGCACATAGAAGACCAGGCACACCATGGGAACTGCCAACCCCTCACTCCTAGCCCCTTCAGACAACGGTACGCAATGACTTGGAGACCTCGCGGCGGCTCGCACACGCTTGAGATGCTGCTCACGGCCTGATGGAACACAGTGATGATGACATAGACCGGGCCTCCATCCGTTCTATGGATTCTATTTCTGATAATCAACTGTTGGAATCAATGTGTAGCCTGCTGTTGAATTCCCAACCGCCATTCACTCTCATTGAAACAATACAAAATCCTCTTCTTCATCAATCAGATTGAATGCCTGAACGTCTTCAATTCATCTCCTCCGCCTGCCTGTCTGTCCTGCCCACCATAATTTGTGACTGTCTGTCCTGTCCCCCATAATTTGTGACTCTGGCTGACTGTAAGGTCCACCATAATTTGTGACTCTGTCTGTTCGTCCGGTCCACCATAATTTGTGACTCAGGCCTCAGTTGACCGTGGCTCGGCTGCCCATCTTCTGACCTTGCTACCCTCAAGGGTGCATCCCAAATGGCACCCCATTCCCTAGATAGTGCACTATTTTTGGAGTGCATTAAACAGGGAAATGGGAGTCATTTGGGACGTATCACAGGAGTCCCTAGCAGCCAGAGCAGAGCAGACAGAGACAGAAGTGGGCCGCTGAGGCCACTGTAAATATCCCAGTGTCCCTAGAGAGGACTAGGAAGAGTCATAAAACGAACTGGGGGAATGAACGACCTTGGCCTTTATACACACTCTATTTATATACGTGAGGCATGCTAGTGAGAGTGGCTGGAGAGGGTGTGCCAAGGGTGTGTGTGTGTTACTTTCTACAAAGCAGCAGGAGACTGGTTTATAGATCTGTTACAAGGAGAGGGAGATGAAGATTAACGGACACTGTGTGATGTTATGTAAACATGTGCGCGCACACACACACAAACACACACACACACACACCTGGAAGCATACACAGTGTATCACTAGGAGCCTAGATATACAGTGCATTCGGAAAGTATTCAGACCCATTCACTTTTTACACATTTTGTTACGTTACAGCCTTATTCTAAAATTAATTAAATAGTTCCCTCCCCCCCCCCTTATAAAGCTACACACAATATCCCATAATGACAAAGCAAAAACAGGTTTTAATAAAATATCACATTTACATAACTATTCAGACCCTTTACTCAGTCCTTTGTTGAAGCACCTTTGGCAGCGATTTCAGCCTCGAGTCTTCTTGGGTATGACGCTACAAGCTTGGCACACCTGAATTTGGGGAGTTTCTCCCATTCTTCTCTGCAGATCCTCTCAAGCTGTGTCAGGTTGGATGGGGAGCATCACTGCACAGATATTTTCAGGTCTCTCAAGAGATGTTTGATCGGGTTCAAGTCCAGGCTCTGGCTGTGCCACTCAAGGACATTCAGAGACTTGTCCCGAAGTCAATCCTGCGTTGTCTTGGCTGTGTGCTTAGGGTCGTTGTCCTGTTGATAGGTGAACCTCTGCTGCAGTCCTGAGCGCTCTGGGGCAGGTTTTCATCAAAGATCTCTCTGTACTTTGCTTCGATAATCTTTCCCTCGATCCTGACTAGTTTCCTAGTCCCTGAAAAACATCCCACAGCATGATGCTGCCACCACCATGCTTCGTAGGGATGGTGCCAGGTTTCTTCCAGACGCGACGCTTGGCGTTCAGGCCAAAGTGTTCAATATTGTTTTCATCAGACTAGAGAATCTTGTTTCTCATGGTCTGAGAGTCATTTAGGTGCCTTTTGGCAAATTCCAGTAAAATGTGCCTTTTACTGAGGAATGGGTTCCGTCTAGCCACTCTACCATAAAGGCTTGATTGGAGGAATGCTGCAGAGATAGTTGTCCTTCTGGAAGGTTCTCCCATCTCCACAGAGGAACTCTGGAACTCTGTCACCTCCCTGACCAAGGCCCTTCTCCCCCGATTGCTCAGTTTGGCGGTCAGCTCTAGGAAGAGTCTTGGCGGTTCCAAACTTGTTCCATTTAAGAATGATGGAGGCCACTGTGTTCTTGGGGACCTTTAATGCTGCACAACTATTTTGGTACCCTTCTCCAGATCTGTGCCTTGACACAGTCTCGACAGCTCTACGGACAATTCCTTCGACGTCATGGCTTGGTTTCTGCTCTGCCATGCACTGTCAACTGTGGGACCTTATATAGACAGGTGTGTGCCTTACCAAATCATGTCCAATCAATTGAATTTACCACAGGTGGACTCCAATCAAGTTGTAGATGAATGGAAACAGGATGCACCTCCGTTAAATTGCGAGTCTCATAGCAAAGGGTCTGAATACTTATGTAGAGAAGTTTTTTTTCTTCATTTTAAACAAAATGTGGAAAAAGTCAAGGGGTCTGAATACTTTCAGAATGCACTACAAGTGGAGAGAGAATGAGAGAGAGACGGAGAAAGAGACCGAGAGTGAGATAGAGGGAAGGAAAGAGAAAGCCTGGACCTCATGTGCTGAACTGTGGAAGGCATAATGCTGCAGTAATCATGATCTACTGTGATTGTCAATATTTGTCACTGAAGACATGACTTAATCTACTGTAGGCAGCACACAACACAACTCGATAAATATCCATTTGATGTTTAGCCTAATAATAATAATTTGGTGGGTGCTTATTTGTGTCCTATTTAACACATGTACAAGTGTGTATTAATTGAAATTAGATTTTTTTGTTTGTTGCATATCCCTTTCTCCCTGAGACACCCTCAGAGAGTGGGGTCACGGCCAGGGTCAGCCATTATTGACAGCAACCCTGGAGCAATTAGGGTTAAGTGCCTTGCTCAAGGGCACGTCGACAGATTTTTCCCCTTGTCGGCTCAGGTATTCAAACCAGCGACCTAGATTCAACCTACTGGCCCAACGCTCTAACCGCTAGGCTACCTGCTGCCTGTATGTAAGGTGTCGAAAGCGTTCCACAGGGATGCTGGCTCATGTTGACTCCAATGCTTCCCACAATTGTGTCAAGTTGGCTGGATGTCCTTTTGGTGGTGGACCATTCACAGGAAACTGTTGAGCGGTTCTTGACACACTCAGACCGGTGCGCCTGTCACCTACTACCATACCATGTTCCAAGGCACTTAAATCTTTTGTTTTGCCCATTCACCCTATGAATGGCACATATACAAAATCCATGTCTCAATTAGCTCAAGGCTTAAAAATCCTTATTTTACCTACCTGTCTCCCCCACTTCATGTGCACAGATTCAAGTGGATTTAACAAGTGACATCAACAAGCGATCATAGCTTTCACCTCGATTCACCTGGTCAGTCTGTGTCACGGAAAGGGAATGTGTTCCTAAGGTGCTGTACACACTCAGTGTATGTTCAGTACCTCTGTCACAAGCAAAACATCACCCCCAGAATTACCTCTGGACCACAAGTGATGTGTCTCAACGAAACACAACGCCTATAAATCAGATTTGAACATACCGGTGTACACCTCTGCTGGCGAGATTGAATTGGGTGTCTAAATAGAGGGTTAGCCCGTCGAGAAACAGGCATCTGTTGTTTCAGTCAGATGGATAGGGAGTCCGTGCGTGGACCGTGGGACTCCTGAGTCCTTCTGTGAACTTACCCTAATAAGAGCAGCATGCCTGTGATGACACGGAGAAGACATCAGTGCTGTGATGCTCTGTTGCGCCGTGCTGCAGCGTCCCAAATGGCACTGTATTCCCTATGTATAGGGGAAGCCCTATGTACGGAATAGGTTGCCATTTGGAACGCAGCCCTGGTGTTCTACGGCTGCATCTTGATAGTCTAAAGTCATACACTCATTTGAAGTGGCATAATGCTTAACGAGAAGGGGAAGCCACTTGACACTAGGTCTCTGCCTCTGCCTCTGCCTCTGCCTCTGCCTCTGTATCTCTCTCAATTTTCAATTCAATTCAAAGGGCTTTCTTGACATGGGAAACATACAGTAGGTTTACATTGCCAAAACGTGAAATAAACAATAAAAAATGAACAGTAAACATTACACAGAGACATTTCAAATCTCATATTATGGCTATGAACAGTGTTGTAACAAAGTGCCAAAGGTAAAATAAATAAACATAAATATGCGTTGTATTTACAATGGTGTTTGTTCTTCATTGGTTGTATTTTTCTTGTGGCAACAGATCACAAATATTGCTGTTGTGATGGCACACTGTGTGGTATTTCACCTAATGGATATGGCAGCTTATCAGCATTTTTATCTGTTTTCGAATTCTTTGTCGGTCTGTGTAATCTGAGGAAATATGTGTCTCTAGTATAGTCACACTGTACATTTGGCAGGGGGTTTGGAAGTACAGCTCAGTTTCCACCTAATTTTGTCTCTCTCTCTCTCTCTCTCTGTCCTTTTGTCTCTCTTTCCTCTCTCCTCTCTCTCTCTCTGTTTCTCTCTCCCTTCCACCATCCCTCTTGTTTCTTTCTTTTTTCTTTCTTTTTTCTGTCTTTCTTTCTTTCTCTCTTTCTTTCTCTCTTTCTCTCTTTCTTTCTTTCTATCCCTCTCTCCCCCTTTTCCAACCCCCTCCCCGTTCCCCATACACCAGGCCAGAGACAGAGAGGCTAGCCTAAGGCCAGTCTAATGTCTTTACCAGGGTCTGTCTGTCCTAGCTGCTCCAGAGAGGAAGGGTGGATGGTTTCCACCGCACATAGAGGGATCACAGAGTCACAGAGGGAAAGGGATCGAGTGGTACCTCAGGGGTTCTCCCTCTCCATCTCTCTCCCTCTCTACCATCCCTTCGTTTCCCACTTTACACCTCTTTCATTCCACACGTCTTTATTCTACATTCATATATCTCAATCATTCCCCCCTTCATCATTCCTCACCATGGCCCTTTCCTGCAGTCAATGACCAAAAGCGCCCTCTTTGGCCTCATGGGTGGAATGTCATTTATATTTTTCATCATTTCATAATGAATAAAGATGTTAGATTTTTTTTTACTACGAAAATCCGGTGTTTCTATGTCAAAAAGTTTTGCTATATTTCAAAATCAAATAAAATCAAATGTTATTGGTCACATACACATGGTTAGCAGATGTTGTAGTGAAATGCTTGTAAATGATTTCAGTCTTCTGTGATGTATATGAGGTGTAATATTGGGATGCAAACTCAAAATGTAATAAATGTCAACTCTATATTTTACATGGTACAGGTGTCTCATTACCATGTGTGTGAGGTGTATACTTTTGTTTCAAAATAGATTTGTTTAAGACGACCAAGAATCACTCTGTGTGGCCCCTGATTTAGCCCACTGCAGTAAAAGGTTAACCATTAGCTATCAAAACCTAGTACAGGCCATGAACCTTCAACCCTCTACCACCTCATCTTCCATCCAATCCAACCACATAGAGCTGCAAATCAGTACCTTAATGCTTCCCAATCCCCACACACCCAGACAGAGAGAACGTTCCTGCCCTGTGGAACAGAATGGTTTGGAATTGTCCAGTTAAACCCCCCCCCCCCCCACCCTGGAGATCCTTATCGGGCTGCCCCCCCCCCCCTCCCCAGAGGGCTACAACAACAAGGATCAACATGTGGCCCATTCCACCCACTGCTTCTACAGGGGTCAGGCCCAGCACACAACGGGGGGCTGGATGGCCTAATGCTGAACAGCCTGGAGGAAGATTTGGTGTGTGTGTGTGCGTGTGTGTTCATTGACAGCGTAGAGTCCCAGAAGATCGCTCCAGCTCACTGTCACAGTCGGGCAACAGGAAAGAGTACAGGAACAGGAAAGAGTACAGTACAGGACACACTCTGCACACACACACACACACACGCACCAAGAAACACACACAAACACACACACACACACACACACACACACACACACACACACACACACACACACACACACACACACACACACACACACACACACACACACGCACTAAATCAGGAACGACACTGAGACACACAAACTAAATCAGGAAGGAAGAATTATGCGTTGTCCATCACTGAATTATGAACATTCCTATAGACGGCCGTCTATTTTATTGATGTAGACCTAATCAGAAAGGTTAGAAACATCCTTCTCTATTGTGATCTTCTCACCAGTTGGGGCAAAACCTTCCTCAAGCCCCGTCTACAGGTCCACATCTAGACATCTCTTTCTGGGGAAAAATACCCCCCCCCCCTAACAAATGCCTCAGAGGATCCTGTTAAATAATCAGATCTCAGTAACAGCCAATCAGAGGAGAGAACCATCGCTCACCCAATGAGAGGAGGGGAGACTAGACTGTGCAGCACAGTTTCTGCATTCTATTAAAGACACATTTGGGCAATAAATCTCTATCTGGTTTCCTGTCAGCCCTGAGCCTTGTATAATATATATATTTTTTATGCACACAGCCTGTCACGTAATTAGACCCAAATAAGAGCATGAGAAAATGAATGAATGATAGACAGGAGGAGGAGAGAGAGAAAGAAAGTTGGGTAGACAAAACAGGGGGGGAATGAGTGTATGCATGTGTGTATGAGAAAGATAGGGATATAGAGAGAAGTAGATTAAACCATGCTGGGTTTAACACACAAGCAGTGTGTGTGTGTGCGTGTGTGTGCGTGCGTCTGCGTGTGTGAATGTTCATTGGTATAGATCTGGAGTTGATCACGGTCCTGTGTTGGAGATGCAACATTAGATATTAGCTTCCTCTAGGGCCCACACTACTGGCACACTGAACACACACACAGCTGTTACTGCACATATGAATTGCAGCCAGCACACATAGGATCTCTTTCTCATTCTCTCGCTTTCTTGTTCTCGCGCTTATTCATTCTCTCATCATATCTCTCTCTCATATAAGTCTACTGTCTGTCTCCCTGTCAGTCTCTGTTCAGTTTCTCATATGCACATGTTCCCTATCTCTCTCTCTCTCCTGGCAGTAATCAGAGGTGTGGACTCGAGTCACATGACTTGGATTCGAGTCTGACTCGAGTCACAAATTTTACTTGAGAAAGTGATAGAAAATAAAATAACTTGGGACTCGACTTGAGACTGATGACTTGAAATGATCTGGCCTGGTTTTGTAATGTTTTGTCACTCATTTTGTGGCACAGAGTCTCTGTGGATCACAGAGAGCAACAGATTGGCTAGTGAAACACACACTCTCACCTCTGATTGGACCAGCAAACTGTCAAATAACACAGGTTCGGGTGAGCTAGCGAACAGATTGCTGATTTGCTGTACAGCTATAGGATCGGGTGCGGTGCTAACGTCAAATTGTAGGGAGAGAGGATTGCCATAAATAAATATGCAGCTCCAAAAATAGTTTGGTGATCAATAATATAAACTCTTTACTTTGCAATCTCACCATCAATAGAGCAAGCAACAATTACTAGCATAGGCTTACTGGTCATTGATATGTCAACATTGCTTGAAATTGATCATTTACTTATGAAGCTTGCATTTGGAATTTGTTGTTAAAAAGAATAATGACATAATTATTACAACAGCCATTTGCTGAACTGATTGGAAGGAGATCTTTCGTTTGGGTTTTATGCCTGCTGAAAAAACTAAATCGTTACAGAACCATAGCAATGTGGGGAGGTATGTCTTTCATCTCTGTGTAGAGACCACATGTGGAGGGTTCTGGAGGGCCTCAGCACTATACGCAGCTATGCAGCTATAAAGCGTTAGTCAATTAGTTGACGATGAATACAGTAACGTACAGTAAGTACATCTTAACTTCTCTAGGATAGGGGGCAGCATTTTCACGTTTAGATGAAAAGCATACCCAAATTCAACTGCCAGCTACTCATCCCCAGAAGATAAGATATGCATGTTGTTAGTATATTTGGATAGAAAACACTCTGAAGTTTTTAAAACTGTTTGAATCATGTCTGTGAGTATAACAGACCTTATTTAGCAGGCGAAACCCCGAGGACAAACCATTCAGATATTTTTTTTTTAGGTCACTCTTTTCAATGGATTTTCATTTGGAATCCAGATTCCTAATTGACCTTCTTGCAGTTCCTACCGCTTCCACTGGATGTCAACAGTCTTTAGAAATTGGTTGAGGTTTTTTCCTTTGTGTAATGAAGAAGTACGGCCATTTTGAACGAGGGTCACTTGTTGTGTACTGTTTGTTAGTGGCGCGTGACCAGAAAGCTAGCTACAGTTTGTTTTAATCCTGTATTGAACACAGATCATCCCGTCTTCAATTTGATCGATTATTTACGTTAAAAAATACCTAAAGTTGTATTACAAAAGTAGTTTGAAATGTTTTGGCGAAGTTTACAGGTAACTTTTGAGATATTTTGTAGTCACGTTTCACAAGTTGGAACCGGTGTTTTTCTGGATCAAACGCGCCAAATAAATGGACATTCTGGATATATATCGACAGAATTAATCGAACAAAAGGACCATTTGTGATGTTTATGGGACAAATTGGAGTGCCAACAACAGAAGCTTGTCAAAGGTAAGCCATGAATTATATATTTATTTCTGCGTTTTGTGTCGCGCCTGCAGGGTTGAAATATGCTTCTCTCTTTGTTTACTATGGTGCTATCCTCAGATAATAGCATCGTTTGCTTTCGCCGAAAAGCCTATTTGAATTCTGACATGTTGGCTGGATTCACAACCAGTGTAGCTTTAATTTGGTATCTTTCATGTATGATTTAATGAAAGTTTGATTTTTATAGTAATTTATTTGAATTTGGCGCTCTCCATTTTCTCTGGCTTTTGGCCAAGTGAGACAGTAGTGTCCCGCTTAAACTTTGGATATAAATATGAACTTTACCGAACAAAACATACATGTATTGTGTAACATGAAGTTAGTGATTAATTAATTTTATCTCTATTTCTGCTTTTTGTTACTCCTCTCTTTGGCTGGAAAAATGGCTGTGTTTTTCTGTGGCTATGTACTGACCTAACATAATCGCAAGGTGTGGTCACGTGTGGCTCAGTTGGTAGAGCATGGCGCTTGCAACGCCAGGGTTGTGGGTTCAATTCCCACGGGGGGACCAGGATGAATATGTATGAACTTTCCAATTTGTAAGTCGCTCTGGATAAGAGCGTCTGCTAAATGACTTAAACGTAATGTAAATGTGTGCTTTCCCCGTAAATCCTTTTTTAAATCAGACATGTTGGCTGGATTCACAACAAGTGTAGCTTTAATTTGGTGTCTTTCATGTGTGATTTCATGAAAGTTAGATTTTTATAGTAATTTATTTGAATTTGGCGCTCTGCATTTTTACTGGCTTTTGGCCAAGTGGGACGTTAGCGTCCCACATATCCCAGAGAAGTTAATCTAGGATCGTTTATCTAAAACAAGCCATATGTCAGGGGTAACAGAGTACATTCCAACCGCTAATTCTACCACAAATCCACTCAAGTACCCTCTGTCCTGCAATGTTAACGTTATCCCTTCTTCTCTTTCACTCCACTCCTCCTCCCTCTCTCCAGCACAAATCTGCCGGGTCACTGAGTTATTGGTTAGCCTGAGTGCCAGTCTGTTTGTGCTATCATGTCAACTCTTTGTCACTCATTGTCATGCCAACTGGCAATGAGCTATAGAGTTGGCAAGACACCAAACAGATCTGGAGCCAGGCTAGTTATTGGGTGTATCCACTCACAATCCCTCTAAACTTGCACTCCATATTCATTCCTCCCCCGCTCTCCCTCCTTCCTCCGTCCCCCCACTTAGTCAGTCCCAGTTACAGGGCCGCTATAGAGGTGTTTGTAGAGGACTTGGTCAGTCTGTTGTGACAGTTCTAAGTCCCTAAACACACTGACCCCTGCCAGCGGAAGACCCATAATCCTCCCTGGTTACTCCCTGCAGGCCTGCAGTTCAAACCATCCCTTACATCACACCTCGGTCCCAGTGACCTAGTCACACAGGAGGGCTTTGGTGCAGCTCGACAGCATGGAGCTAACAGTGGTGGGAAAAGTACCCAATTGTCATACTTGAGTAAAAGTAAAGATACCTTAAGACAAAATGACTCAAGTAAAAGTGAAAGTCACCCAGTAAAATACTACTTGAGTAAAAGTCTAAAAGTATTTGGTTTCAAATATACTTCAGTATCAAAAGTAAAAGTATAAATTATTTCAAATTCCTTATGTTACGCAAACCAGACAGCACAATTTTCTTGTTTGTTAAACTTACAGATAGCCAGGTGCACTCTCCAACACTCAGACATAATTTACAAACAAAGCATTAGTGTTTAGTGAGTCCGCCAGATCAGAGGCAGTAGGGATGACAAGGTATGTTCTCTTGATAAGTGTGTGAATTGGACCATTTTCCTGTCCCGTTAAGCATTCAAAATGTAACAAGTACTTTTGAGTGTCAGGGAAAATGTATGGAGTAAAAAAATGTATGGAGTACATTTCTTTAGGAATGTAGTGAAGTAAAAGTAAAAGTAGTCAAAAATATAAATTGTAAAGTAAAGTACAGATACTCACCAAAATTACTTCAGACTATTACTTTAAAGTATTTTTACTTAAATACTTTACACCACTGGGAGCTAATGTATACGGATTTACTATAACAGTTACTGTTGTTGTACTGTACCGTGCTGTATCATACTATATTGAATCAAGCTATACCATACAATAACATAGCAACCAAAATCATATTGCATTGTTTTGTCCAGACATAAACAAAGTCTCTAGACAGCACACATGTGTTATGTCGCAACATGTCTCCAATGGCATCTAATTGTTTAGATCGGCTCTCAGGAGAGAGATTTAGCAAGTCAAGTATGAAATGAACCAATCTGGCTTCGATTACAATGCTACTCCGCGTCACGCGTGTATTTGTTTGTGTGTGTCCATGTACTGAATGTATGTGTGTGTGTGTGTGTGTGTGTGTGTGTGTGTGTGTGTGTGTGTGTGTGTGTGTGTGTGTGTGTGTGTGTGTGGCCGTGTGGCCGTGTGGCCGTGTGTCTGTGCCCATGTCTGTGCCCATGTGTGTACCCATGTGTGTGTGCACGCTCTATATAAACAGCCAGACGAGGCATGCGTGCCAGCATTCCTCCATGTGATTGAGTGGTGATGGGCATTATCCTAAAACTGACCACACTTTAGTTGTACTTTAACAGTATACAACCAAATTGGGAATAGAGCAACCAAAGCAATATGAAGGACACAATAGAGACCACAAACTAACACAAACTGGGTCTGCATCCCAAATGGCATCCCATTCCCTATATAATGACCAAAGCCTATAGGGAAACCCATTGGGCTCTGATCAAAAGTAATGAACTACGTAGGGCTCTCCAACCCTGTTCCTGGAGAGCTACCCTCCCGTAGGTTTTCACTCCAACCCTAATCTAGCGCACCTGATTAGAATAATTAGCTGGCTGATAAGATGAATCAGGTTAGCTACAACTGGGGTTGGAGCGAAAACCTACAGGAGGGTATCTCTCCAGGAACAGGGACTTGATGTAGGGTGCAGGGTACCATTTGGGATGAAGATTGTCTGAAAGGCCCAGATGTGAACTGAGAAATGAAAACAAGCCGTCCCTCCTCTCTGGCACAATGAATAGAACATTTCATTCATGAGAAGATGAATAGTTGAGGGTGGAGGGGGGAGGGGGGGGGAGAAATGTGAAAATGTGGCAGCAGCAGCAGCATCTCTGACTGTCTTCTTGATGTGGAGTCTTGCTGGAGTTATTGTGTACTGGTGTCAAAGGAGCATCCCTCATAGACACGCAAACCCCTACTCTGTCTCTCTTCTGTGTGCGTCCCGAATGGCACCCTATTCCCTATATAGTGCACTACTTTTGACCAGGGCCCATAGGGGAACAGGGTGCCATTTGGGACATAACATCCCTGTGTCTCTCAGAGAACCATGGGATCCTTCTTTCTCTTGGCAGGCTGGACCGGTCCAGAGAGGCCAGTTAAACGTTCACTTGGCCGTCCTCACTCTGTGACCCATTGCGACACTGACTGTGTATTTATCTTGGGACGGCATCGAGGAACGCTACGGACAAGGGTTTGGATAAACACAGCGCACAAAAACACTGGGTAGCAAATAAAGATGATTGTGTGCCGTCTCTCATAAAGACAGCTGTTATTGCTGAGTGTTTAAGAGTTCTGAACTAAAAGGTCAATGGACTACAAAATATCTGGGCCCATATCTAAGTGTGCTGATCTAGGATCAGGTAGCCCCTGTCCATATAATCATATTCATTATGATCTAAAAGGTGAAATTGATCCTAGATCAGCAGTCCTATCGTGAGATGCTTTATGAATACAGGCCTAGGAGACAAACGACACGTATCCTCCAAGACACATACAGTATAATGGTACTGACAGGACACAAGATGAGGGGAGTGGATGTTTTGTGTTTTCTACATCTGTTTGACAGTGTGACAACTTACATGGTTTCAGGATATTTGACTGGCTAAGATCGCTGCTGTCCTTCCTATTTAGGTGATCTGGCAAGCCAACCCTTAGTGAGTCACTACCCTCAAATTTCCTCAACTTCTATTCCATTCTCTTCCATTCCACGTTACTGAGTGCACACTTATCTTTGAGCACTGCACACTAAACCCACTGTAGCTCACTTGAAACAGAGAAAGTAGTTTTCAAGTCATTTTCCAAAGCCGTTTTCCATTCAAGGTAAAACGATCAACATCCCTGCACCAAACGACTCTTACTGACTCATGGAATACAGCATAAATAAATGACATAGATAAAACACAACAACCTCCTCCCTGGTAATCTAAATTTAACTACAGGCCTTGTCAAAGAGTTTCCAACTGAATCTCTGAGTAATAGAAGTCTTCTAAACAGTGTCTCGAGAGTCTCCACAACCAGGCATATAAACAGTTGGTGCACGAAATCTAAGGAAGTCTCAAGGTTTTGCTCGCCTGAGGTAGAGTATCCCATGATAAGCTGTAGACCACACTATCAACCTAGAGAGTTTTCATCTGTATTTTTCGCAGCTGTCTACACACCACCACAGACCGATACTGGCACTAAGACCGAACTCAGTGAGCTGTATTCCGCCATAAGCAAACAGGAAAACGCTCATCCAGAGGCGGTGCTCTTAGTGGCCGGGGACTTCAATGCAGGGAAACTTAAATCTATTTTACCAAATTTCTATCAGCATGTTAAATGTGCAACCAGAGGGAAAAAAACTCTAGACCAACTTCACTCCACACACAAAGACGTGTACAAAGCTCTCCCTCGCCCTCCATTTGGCCTCGCCCTAAATTTGGCAAATCTGACCATAATTTTATCCTCCTGATTCCTGCTTACAAGCAAAACTTAAAGCAGGATACACCAGTGACTCGGTCAATAAAAAAGTGGTCAGATGAAGCAGATGCTAAGCTACAGGACTGTTTTGCTAGCACAGACTGGAATATGTTCCGGGATTCTTCCTATGACAATGAGGAGTACACCACATCAGTCATTGGTTTCATCAATAAGTGCATCAATGATGTCGTCACCACAGTGACCGTACGTACATATCCCAACTAGAAGCCATGGATTACAGGCAACATCCGCACTGAGCTAAAGGTTAGAGCTGCCGCTTTCAAGGAGCGGGACTCTAACCTGGAAGCTTATAAGAAATCCCACTATGCCCTCCGACGAACCAAACAGGCAAACTGTTAATACAGGACTAAGATTGAATCGTACTACACTGGCTCGTCTGCCCAGTGACACGAGGCTACCAGACAAGCTAAACTACTTCTATGCTCGCTTCGAGGCAAATAACAATGAAACATGCATGAGAGCACCAGCTGTTCTAGACGACTGTGTGATCACGCTCTCCACAGCCGATTTTTTGTAAGACCTTTAAACAGGTCAACATTCACAAGGCCGCAGGGCCAGACGGATTACCAGGACGTGTACTGCGAGCATGCGCTGACCAACTGGCACGTGTCAGTAGCCATGAAGTGTTTTCACTGACATTTTCAGCCTCTCCCTGTCCAAGTCTGCAATACCAACATGTTTCAAGCAGACCACCATAGTCCCTGTTCCTAAAAACACTGAGGTAACCTGCCTAAATGACTACCGACCCGTAGCACTCACGTCGTAGCCATGAAGTGCTTTGAAAGACTGGTCATGGCTCACATCAACACCATTATCCCAGAAACCCTAGACCCACCATAGACCCAATTTGCATACCACCCTAACAGATTCACAGAAGATGCATCTCTATTGCACTCCACACTGCCATTTCCCACCTGGACAAAAGGAACACCTATGTGAGAATGCTATTCATTGATTACAGCTCAGTGTTCAACACCATAGTGCCCTCAAAGCTCATCAATAAGCTAAGGACTATGGGACTAAACACCTCCCTCTGAAACTGGATCCTGGACTTTCTGATGGGCCACCCCCAGGTGGTAAGGGTAGGTAACAACACATCCGCCACGCTGATCCCCAACACAGGGGCCCCTCAGGAGCGCGTGCTCAGTCCCCTCCTGTACTCCTTGTTCACTCATGACTGCATGGCCAGTCACGACTCCAACACCATCATTAAGTTTGCTGACGACACAACAGTGGTAGACATGATCAACGACAACGACGGGACAGCCTATAGGGAGGAGGTCAGAGACCTGATCGTGTGGTGCCAGGACAACAACCTCTCCCTCAACGTGATCACAGGAAAAGCAGGACCAAGCACGCCCCCATTCTCATCGACGGAGCTGTAGTGGAGCAGGTTTTGAGCTTCAAGTTCCTTTGTGTCCACATCACCAACAAACTAACATGGACCAAGCACACCAAGACAGTCGAGAGGTGGGCACGACAAAACCTATTCCCCTTCAGGAGATTGAAAAGATTTGGCATGGGTCCTCAGATCCTCAAAAGGTTCTACAGCTGCAGCATTGAGAGCATCCTGACTGGTTGCATCACTGCCTGGTATGGCAACTGTTTGGCCTCAAGGCACTATAGAAGATCAGGGATTACAGTATGGCCCAGTACATCACTGGGGCCAAGCTTCCTGCCATCCAGGACCTCTATACCAGGCGGTGTCAGAGGAAGGTCCTAAAAATTGGCAAAGACTCCAGCCACCCTAGTCATAGACTGTTCTCTCTGCTACTGCATGGCAAGCGGTACTGGAGAGCCAAGTCCAGGTCCAAGAGGCTTCTAAACAGCTTCTAACCCCAAGCCATAAGATTCCTGAACATCTAATCAAATAGCTACCCAGACTATTTGCATTGCCCCCCCCTTTTACGCCGCTGCTACTCTCTGTTATTATCTATGCACAGTTACTTTAATAACTCTACCTACATGTACATATTACCTCATCTACCTCGACTAACCAGTGCCCCCGCACATTGACTCTGTACCCCCTGTATATAGTCTCGCTACTGTTATTTTACTGCTGCTCTTTAACTACTTGCTACTTTTATTTCTTATTCTTATTTGTATTTTTTTAACTGCATTGTTGGTTAGAGGCTTGTAAGTAAGCATTTGACTAATAACATTTGATTTGATTTGATTTGCCACACACACGCACACACAGAGAGAGAAAGTCTGTAGACTCTGATGAACACATTGAGTCATAGACACATTACCATCACCAGATGCTTTGCAGGGCATCAACCAGCACCATCACATACTGCAGAGGAAATTCCCTTTCAAAACAGCATTCCTATCTCAAACTCAAACATTACAGACAATTAAATCGCCAAAAGCCAAATGGTTTTCATAAAGTTTGTCAATTTGTCAGAGTGGTCAAACTGAAGCCCCGTTCCCTCACAAGACAGCAGACAATCCCTCATTCATCCTCAAACAAGGTCTTAACTAAAAAGAGTACCAGTCCCATGTGTGTCATGGAAGAGACATGCATTAAGACAAAAAGTCATGGAGAGGAGAATGTGAGTGGGTTTACTCACACAGTGGGCTGTTCCTGCCCTATAATAACACACCACGGGTCATTGTCTGTGTGTGGCGGGCATGTTGTGTGTGTGTGTGTGTGTGTGTGTGTGTGTGTGTGTGTGTGTGTGTGTTTGTGTGTGTGTGTGTGTGTGTGTTTGTGTGTGTATGCATGCACGTGTGTGTCTGTCCGTGCCTGCTGAGTGTATTGACCGACATCAGAAAGTCAAGTGTATCCTGAGGCTTTCTCCCACTGTGTTCCGTCTCCCTCCCACTGTTCCCCAGAGTCCCTGCCCCTAATCCTGCTCCCACAGGCTCCCAGGAGCCTAATCAAAACCCAGCATCAGCCTTGACCTCTAACCCTGGCCGTAATGGCTCTGATTGAGCCCTCATCCCCAACTAAACCTCACAGGGTTACACCTCACAGCTGCACCACCCCTCCTGCCCCATCACTGCACCTCTGATTCATGCCCCACTGACACACACATTGGGGGGCACCGACTCAGTGACCTCTAACCTCTATAGCTGACTCCATAATCCCGCTCCCCCTGACCCTCAGGCCGTGCC
>NC_036845.1:27574455-27607382 GCF_002910315.2 Salvelinus sp. IW2-2015
CGCTTTGCCCAGAATGTTGTTATGACGCAGGTTTGCATTTCTTTCATTAAAGTCCTACTCGACCTTGTAAAATATAGATAGATCGAGAACATTGGCCGATAAATAACATAGTAGTTCCCGAGCTGACTCGGACGATGTGAAGAGCCTGATTATGCCACTGTCATAGTGAGTGAGTAAATAGATAGTTGGATGTGGGTAGGACCAATTGTGTGAAAGTCATTGGAGAAAGGGTAGCTGCTAGCAGGTGTCCGAAGGTGGTGATCTGCTCCAACTATAAACTAAAACATTATCATCCAGCGCCTGCCAGCACTTAACGCAAACTAATTCATCACATTTACAATCCTATTCTGCTGTGGGGCTGGAGACAGATAGTCCAGAAGCAATAACGCGCAACACACACACAACACCACAACACAACACACCACACAACACACACACACACACACACTACACAACGACACACACCACACCAGCACAGACACACACACACACACACACCACCCCACACATCACTCACACACACACACACACACACCACAGCACACACACAGACACACACACCCACACACCACACGACACACACACACACCTTCATTATGGACGGGAGCGGGACAAATAAGGAGTTCCGGAATTTAGGTTCGAACTTCAATTGGACCCCGGCCTGCTCACATCACTGAGGTAACAGCTTTACCAGAGCCAGAGTTGTGCACTGTGTGTGCTATCCAACCAGATGTACCTGGAGTCAGACGCAGAGGAACCGGAAAACGTGCTTTAGAGAGCAACTAGTGTACAGTGTATTTCTGGAGGGGGCTGTTGTACTGAAAGTATGCAAGATTACCTTGTACAGTACAGGTACTGTTTATCTCATTATCACACACACACGCACACACGCTGAGTATACAGTATTTGTCTATGGTTATTACAGCTGTGTCAATATAGATAGCCATACAGAGGACTGGACGTGACCAGAGTCAGTCCCATTGTGCTCTACTTACCTTCTTATGTGTGTGTGTGTGTGTGTGTGTGTGTGTGTGTGTGTGTGCGTGCGTGCGTGCGTGCGTGCGTGCGTGCGTGCGTGCGTGCGAGCGAGTGAGTGTGTGTGCGTTTATCCGTGTGTGAGAATCATAAAACAAAACAGAGTGATCATAAGAAGAAGACAGACAGAGACTACTGCCATTATCATCGCTCCAGCCCACATCCAGCATGAAGGACTTGGCAGGAGGAGAGAGTCAGTGACATAGGACTGTTATGAGGACAGACACCTGGAACTGCTTCTGCACTGTACATCCTATAAACTACTGCAGCTTGGAAAGAAGAGTTTTCCATTTTCCCATAGATCAACAGACCTCTCTCTATACACATACACATACACACAGGAAAGCTTCCTGAGTCCCTCCCGCCTCACCCCCACCTTGTTTCCATAAACTCTGTCAGGTGTGAATATTCTCTTCCACAGAAATAACGACTGACTCTTGGGTGTGTGTGTGTGTGCGTGTGCGTGCGTGCGTGCGTGCGTGCGTGCGTGCGTGCGTGTGTGTGTGTGTGTGTGTGTGTGTGTGTGTGTGAGTGTGCACATGACTGTATGCGACTATGTGTGTTGGAGAGGATTTTGTAACGCAAAGCAGCCACAGACAAACATTTATCACGTCTGTTTAAATTCGTCAGAATCAGAGCTGTACACAGTTTAGGGATCCTGTCACAGCCACTGCATCATTCCCACGACAACCACAAGAACTTGGGAGACCACAGAGGGAGCCTGCATTGTGTGTGTGTGTGGGGGGGGGGCTCTCTGGTCCAATCGGAACACTTTTCTATGAAAGGGGATAGCATGATTGGGTAAATAAAGGCTTGTGGCCGGGCTCTGTTGAAAAGTGTGGACCACAGTCTCTGTGATCTATCATAGTGTCTTTTTCTATCAGCGTTGACTGTAATCTGATGTGATCGTGTAGCACTGTAATCCCTGACCTCTGTCTCTCCCTTCCTGTCTCTCCATGCACACAGTATACAGTCCAATCCCCACCGGGGCCTGGTGGCTAGAGTAGAGTACACTGGACTGGCACATCACTGCCATCTCAGATGGGAGATATCATTTTACACTAACTGTATCTCAGAAGACGCCAGATGAGGGCTGTGTGTGTGTGTGGGGGGGGGGGGGCAGTAGGATTCTTTTATAGTTTAGAGCTGATTAGGAGGCTTTACAGTATTTCAATGATCCAGGTCCCAGCTAGAATTAAAACTATCGAATCGTACAAATATTAAATAACTAATTTTAGTCTTTGATGCCTGCATAGTTTCATATCGCTAGATTGACTAGAGAATCTCTAATATACTTTCTATAAAGTCATGAGGCCAATATGTGTGTGTGTGTGTGGTGTGTGTGTGTGTGTGTGTGTGTGTGGTGTTGTGGTGTTGTGTGTGTGTGTGTGTGTGTGTGTGTGTGGTGTGTGTGTGTGTGTGTGTGTGTGTGTGTGTGTGTGTGTGTGTGTGTGTGTGTGGCTGTGTGTGTTTGTGCCTGTGCGTTTGTGCTGGGTTGCCTGTGTGGTTTGTGCTGTGTGGTTCTTGTGTGCTGTGGTCTTGTGCCTGTGCGTGTGTGCGTGTGCGTGCGTGCAGCCGTGTGTGAGGATCCTAAAACAAAACAGAGTGATCACAAGAAATAGACAGACAGAGAGACTACTGTCATTATCATTGCTCCAGCCAACATCCAGCATGATTGACTTGAAAGTCTCTGAAACTCAGTGTATCAAAGCCTGCCTGAGGAAATCCAGAACCACTCTCCAGGCCCAACACCAAATTAACACTCAATGTGTTTTCACTTCTGAAGTGCCACTGAGAGGCAGGGTGAGGCAAGACGATCGCTTCGTTTTCTCCGTCTAAATTGGCCTAAGAAATGTAGAAACACAATGCACACAGAAAACCTGGGAGTCCAAGCCAGGGGTGAATACAAAAAAAACTAAGAGGAGAGGTTAGCTGGAATTTTGCTGATTTAGATAAAACATTGCTGGAAAGAATGCTGAAAATGAGAGGCGGTGGAGCTTTTAATGACAGACAAGACTCTACTCATTAACAGGCATCAAATGCTACGGCTTCTGGTTCAGGTATGTAACACACAGATGCACATAGGAGCACAAACGTGAGCACACACACACACACTCACGTGCACATAGCAGGAATACACACACTCACGCATGTCCTCACTTAGAGAAAGTGCAAGCTTTGCGTTCCTACTGAGTTTTTATCACAAATAGACATCTCCACAGTCCCCAAAACATGTCTCGTTTGACACAGTAACCACACTCAACATTACCATAAACAGGCCAAGTCTTCCTTTGAACATTACCAGGCTGTGGAAAGTGACCCTATGGTAATAACAGGTTGGTTTCATGGCCCACGGTAGTTGGTAGCTGTTGAGTCTATGGAATGCTGTTTCAGGAAGGTGACAACAGCTCGTCAAGATCTAAAGACGTATAGAAATATAATCTAGACTGTATTTCTATGTAAAGATTTAGCAGCTAACTCAATCAAAATGCTGGATGGTCAGACCTAGGGCTGTGGCGGTCATGACGTTTTGTCAGCCGGTGATTGTCAAAAAAATAACTACCGGTCTCAAAGTAATTTACCGTTAATTAACGTAAACACGTTTAGCATCTCCTGGCTTCCACGCATGGCCTACAAGCCACTGATGCAGACCTTTGGAACATCTACATTTGAAAAAGTCTAGTAAATCCATTTCATATAGCCTTCACCATCACAATAAATCCATTATTTGTTTTAGACAAGTCTAAAGAAGCATGATATGAAGAAAATGTAGTCTATTTCAGAAGAACAGAACAGCATTCTCTGAGTATCTTAGGCCCTGATATGGCTCTGCCATATTGCTGTGGGCTACTATAGTTAATTTAGCAGGCAAGATTTGCTTAGAATTCCATGGCATTAATTTTTTATTATTTTGTAGTATAAAGAATACAATTGAACACAAATGAATAAAATAGAAAGGATATTTTTTCCAAACGATTTTAGGGAGTGCGCACATGTGGCTATTCTGTGTTGAGTGGTTAACAAAGAAACTGGTCCTCCTATATGCGTAATTTACAGTTATTTATGCAACTTTAGTTATGACACAAACGTTGGGCTATACGTTATGTTTTTTAATACATTCTAAGGCTGCATGATGCGACTCTAATGATGATTTTAAAAAAGTTGCATGAAAGGCATGAGCTGTGCTTTGTTTTTTTTTGCACAGGCTGCACACCCTTCATCAGTCTCTCATTCACAATATGACAAGCACTTGATAATGCCTTGAATTTCCCGACGGCATCTCCCAGCCGTAATGCCCCCTAAAAAATCCATGCCTTTTGCGGCCAAAGTGGCTGTTGTGCCCTTGGGCTGAATATAATAATTATAATTCCCTTCTTCCAGCTGCCATGCTCCGAAGCACCTCTCATTCACATAGCTCTCTCAGATGTCTCAATTATTATTAGCCAATGTCCGTCACGTGATCAGGTCCTTTCACAGGCATCTCAGCTAAGAAGTAGGCTACAAGTGAAGACAGACACATTAGGGAGCGCAACTGCGCTCGTCCCTCTTATCGAATTCCGAGGCGCATATTGAAGATGTTAAAAAAACTGTCCACATTTAGCCTACTTTTCGTCAGCCAACAAGATGAGTAGGCCTAACGAACAGCAAAAGCACTCACCTATGTCAATCTACTATCCCCCAGTACAAAAATAGTATTAATGTGCTTAATTTGTATTTTAATCCCAGGCTCCATGGGGTGTGCGATTATGATTTGAAAAAGTCACAAAAAAAGGCATGCACTGTTTCGTGCCTTACCGCACACGCTGGGCATCATTCACAAGTGATAATACATAATTCACAAGTAATAGATTAATATTGTCACCCATTAGACTATTCTTAATTTAATGTTGTCTTTACCTATATTAAATAATATATGTGTGAAATTAGTTTTGATTTAGAATGGACCATTATCATGCACCTGTCTCAGAACAGGGGCATGGGGAAAAAAAGACATGTCATCTATGCACTTAAATAGCGAATAGAGGACGCTTTTCCTGTGGTACATTTTCATGCCAACCAGGTAGGCTATACTCCTGTCGTAAAGTGAAGCAATGTGCTTAATATTAGGAAAGTTGAGAAATAAACATAGTAGGCATAGCCTATAGAAATCTGATGTGATTCTCCTCTTTTCAATAGAGGCCATCAAAACTCTGTTTTCTCACACAATTGCATAGCCTATAGAAATGTTGCGCAACATGGGCTCATGTGAAGTGTTTGTTTTGATTTTTGAAAAAACATTTGCATTGATGTCAGAGTGATTAGAGGAACAATAGAGTGCTGAGTACCAGGCAGCTAGCGAGTTTAGTAGGCTACTAATGACCATCAGCAGCATCAGAGCTTGGAGAAGCTTAGTTACAGTGACTTAACTGTCCCGTGGAATTTGACTGCGGTCATGACTCGTGACCGCCGGTGTGGCGGTAATACGGTCACTGTAACAGCCCTAGTTGGTCCCTCTTTTTGCTTGATGTTACTTCAATCTCTATGACATTTTTATTTGCCTTTTTGTTTCATATGGCAGTTATCATTAAGTATTGTAGTAATTCAATAGTTAAAAGTGTCTGAGGATACAGACACAGAATCACATGAGAGTGTAAGTCTACCTCTACTTACTGTAACAAACTCCCCCCTTTTCACTTTCCAAGCCAACCACTCTGAAAAGGTATCAAGAATAAAATGTTTAAGTCCATGACATGAATCATGACTCAGCAGATTTGGAGACTACATGCTTTGTGACTAGCTGTGCTCCGTCCATGATAACTCTCCTTGGTAAAGGGAAATAACCATGACATCAAATGAATTAAAGGATTCGATAACCAACATGATATCTACACAACAGTCACAGGCCTAAAGCATCTATCCTCTAGAGCAGGAACTGTCCCTGACTCCACTCGCTCTGCCGACCCTGGCTACAATTATCCCTCTATAACCCTCTCCGGTCCCTCTACGCACTACCATTTTTATGCAAATCAGCCTTATCTTTCATGCCATTTAGCACTTTCTGCCAAACAGGAAATGTTTGTATGGATGCAATATTTGATTATTATTACACAGAAGAACTGGGACAGGAAGTAATTAGGACTATCACACACAAAGACACACACGCAGAGAGAGAGGCACGCTCAAACACAGAAAAGACGGGCACATACAGCACACACAGATATACAGAGAGGGAGGGAGAAAGAGAAATAAACACAAAAATACAAAAAAACAGTATCAAGAGAGAGACAGAGAAACACACACACACACACAGTGGCACAGACCAATACTTCAATGACCTAACACAAATACTTGAAACACCTTTAACAAAACGCAGTCATGTTGCCTTCTTACCGGTTACTTCCTGAGTTTACCTCTTGGATGTTATCTACCTGATAATATAATGGTTTCCTAATGTTTTACAATGTTCATTATCCCGGTTGACACCAGCAGTCCAATAGTAGGCTGTTAACCAAAGCCCCACTGAGAGGTCAGGCATTCATTTCAGGGTTTGACCCCCAGGGGCCACAAGGGCCACAGAACCTTAACACACACTACCGGTCAAAAGTTTTAGAACACCTACTCATTCAAGGGTTTTTCTTTATCTTTACTATTTTCTACATTGTACAATAATAGTGAAGACATCAAAACTATAAAATAACACACATAGGAATCATGAGGTAACCAAAACAGTGTTAAACAATTCTTCAAATAGCCACCCTTTGCCTTGATGACAGCTTTGCACACTCTTGGCATTCTCTCAACCAGCTTTACCTGGAATGTTTTTGCAACAGTCTTGAAGGAGTTCCCACATATGCTGAGCACTTGCTGGCTGCTATTCCTTCACTCTGCAGTCCAACATCCCAAACCATCTACATTTGGTTGTGGTCAGGGATTGTGGAGACCAGGTCATCTGATGCAGAACCCCATCACTCTCCTTCTTGGTCAAATAGCCCTTACACAGCCTGGAGGTGTGTTGGGTCAGTGTCCATGTTGAAAAACAAATGATAGTCCCACTAAGCCCAAACCAGATGGGATGGCGTATCGCTGCAGAATGCTGTGGTAGCCATGTGATTAAGTGTGCCTTGAATTCTAAATAAATCACAGACAGTGTCACCAGCAAAGCACCCCCACAACATAACACCTCTTCCATGCTTTAGTGTGGGAAATACACATGCGGAGATCATCCGTTCACCCACAACATGTCTCACAACGACACAGCGGTTGGAACCAAAAATCTCACATTTGGACACAGACCAAAGGACAAATTTCCACCGGTTTAATGTCCATTGCTCATGTTTCTTGGCCCAAGCAATTCTCTTTTTCTTATTGGTGTCTTTTAGTAGTGGTTTCTTTGCAGCAATTTGACCATGAAGGCCTGATTCACACAGTCTCATCTGAACAGTTGATGTTGAGATGTGTCTGTTACTTGAACTTTGTGAAGCGTTTGTTTGGGCTGCAATTTCTGAGGCTGGTAACTCTAATTAACTTATCCTCTGCAGCAGAGGTAACTCTGGGTCTTCCATTCCTGTGGCGGTCCTCATGAGAGCCAGTTTCATCACAGCGCTTGATGGTTTTTGCGACTGCACTTGAAGAAACGTTAAAAGTTATTCACATTTTCCAGATTTACTAATTCATGTCTTAAAGTAATGATGGACTGTCGTTTCTCTTTGAGCTCTTCTTGCCATAATATGGTCTTGGTCTTTTACCAAATAGGGCTATCTAATTTCAGAAATTAACTTTTAAGAAGGCACACATGTTAATTTAAATGCATTCCAGGTGACTACCTCATAAAGTTGGTTGAGAGAATGCCAGGAGTGTGCAAAGCTGTCATCAAGGCAAAGGGTGGCTATTTGAAGAATCTCAAATGTAACAAATATTTTGATTTGTTTAACACTTTTTTGGTTACTACAGTACATGATTCTATACGTGTTATTTCATAGTTTTGATGTCTTCACTATTATTCTACAATGTAGAAAATAGTAAAAATAAAAATGTTGACCGGTAATGTAGAGGTTAGCCAGGAACCTTGCTCACAGTTAGCCCTATGCCCCTATACAAACATGTATATACGCACACACGCACACACTAAAGCACACACACACACAAACAAACCGCCTAATTAGTCACACCTGCCACCTTCCCAACGCTTAATCAGCTCCACATTACTGCAAGCATACACCATAACACAGAAAAGCATATGATACAAAATGAAATACAATCTAATCACTGTGTTGGTGTTCATTTCATTCTAAATATGCAAGTCACTAAACGTATACATTTGTCAATCCACTGGTGGTTTTTTTCTCCCTAACACTGTGAGAGATTAATGACCAGCATGTCAAACACTTCAAACAGGAGTTCCAAAAACAATCTCCTTAATTACAGTGGCAACACAGCTTCCCACTCAGATTATTATGGTTTAAGAATAACCTTTCTCTGAATAGTTTTAGTAAAAGTATTTATCCTCTCTGTTCGCATGCTCAGGTTTAGACCAGATCAGACCTTACCTCTTCTCCAATTACCCCACCTAGCACCATCTGTGCTGTGCCATGTTTAAAAGCTTGACCTAGGCTTCATCTTCCACACACCTGACCTCTGACATGACCTTTCACCATTGGGCCTACCCATGGTTGGTCCCTGTGGACCACTGACTACTCTACCCTCCCGGACTCCCCCGGACGCCCCCCCCCCCCGGTTTACCCCCGGACCCCATCACTTATCACCAACCCGGGCAACCCTCCCAAGCATGTGAGGAAGATGGAGTGAGACGTGGAAGAGCAGAGAAAGATGAGGATTCACTGAAAGAGCCTGGTGGACGTATGTGATCTATGAGTCCAAGTCCAAGTTAGAGGGCATAGTAGATAACTGTTTTGATGATTTTGTTTAATTCCTTTAAAAAAGCAGAAAGTGAATTTCCATGTCCAATGTCCATGTACGAGGTATAGCGTGTGGAGAATTTGTTGACCAGAAAACAGAAAAGTATTTTGTACAGATCTCATGTTTTATCATCAGAGATGATTTCTATTTTAAAGATGTATGTACGTAGGTACAGTATGTGTGGAGAGTTTGTGTGTGTGTGTGTGCTTGGAGTTAGGGTTAGGTTTAGGTTTATGGTTAGGGGTTAAGGTTAGGGTTAGGATTAAGGTTAGGGTTAGGTTAAGTTAGGTATAGTTTTTTGAATATGAATATGTTTTTACTCCCCAAAAAGCCCTGAAAGTTCACAAAAATAAAGCTGTGTGTGTGAGTCTCTATGAAGACTGTGGGTGGCTAAGTGCAGGAGAAGGGAGTGGTCAGAGGAAAGAGTCTCCAATATGCTACAGCATGAAGCAGCTAAAATCTAGTGAATACCTGGCATACATCCAGGCTAATACTGTTATGTAAATTAGATTAGAAACGTATACATTTCCCTGTCAGTATATTTCCATACCCTGTAAAGGGGGTGGGGGAACATAGGTGGGTCATCTCTCCCACGCTCTCGCCTGGTCTACCACAAAGCCCTGACATCTGGAATAGTGTGTGTATACTCAAAGAGAAGAGGAAAGAGGAGAAGAGGTAGAGAAGAGAGATGTGAAGTGCTGATATTGAATGGATGAACGTGTGCGTCTGTCCGCTCTTTAATCTGTTTCTCTATTCCACTCACAGGTGAAATATGTGCGGTACTTCACTTGGGTCAATAGCCAGGAGCCAACATGGACACTTTGCTATGTGCGAGCGGGTCACTGTTTCCGTTCTATGTATGGCTGAATCAATTAGGGGGCAGAAAGCTGGCTTAGTGCTGGGTCCACTCCACTGTGGGCAGTTTCCATTCCTGGTACGGTACCGTCACTCTGGTATAGTAGCCCAGCATTATATCCCAGGTATGACTCAACCTGCTTGCACGTGCACACATAAGCACACCCTATATAATACCAACCAGAGCAGGGAATTGGATGAGGACCAGGTTATTGTGATCATTAGTGCATTAGATTAATAGGCAGACGTTTTTGCTTGCGGACATAGATAGATGGTCGATAAAGGAACGATTGATTGATGAGTTGCAGTTTTAAATTGATCATCTGAGTCGACGGGAACCACAGAATGTTTCTATTCATCACCGATCTTCAAAGTCAACCCGGAGTTAGTGTTTCCTAATCTAATAAAGGAGGCCCTGTAAATTGCTCTGCAGGAATCCAACCCCTGCCCTCCACACACGGACGGACACACACTCACATGCACAAACGTGTGCGCAAACACGCACGCACACACACATCTTGGGGGTGGGAGGAAACAGGAATATTATGCTGTGAGGACAGATGGCTGCCATTTCTCATCATCTCCTCAATAACCTGATCGCACATCTGGCCCAGGGGGCAGGGCCACAGGGCACCGCGTGCGTGTGTGTGTGCGTGCATGTTTGTGTCTGTGCGTGTGTGCACGTGTGCATCTCTGTGACTACATGTCTATGTGTGTGTGTGTGTGTGTGTGCCATCACACAGAGGACCTCCAACCCTCAACGCCTCCTAGAGCAGAGAAGAAGGGCAGAGGGTAGGAGAGGGGACATTCCTCCCAGCATCAGGCTCAGTATAAGGGGCCAGGTGGTGTGGAGGACTGGGGGGCCAGAGGCTGCTGTCCTCTGCCCATGTCAATCACTCACATGGGTATGCCTGGGCCCCACGAGGGTTGCCAATCATAGGCCACACACCAGACTGCATGCCTTCAGAGAGGGGAACAGATGGGAGGTCACCCCTACCCTACCCTCCCTTTACACACCCTCCAACATCTGACAATGGTACGGGTGGAGAAGACAGACAGGCAGAGGGCACAAGGGGGCTAGGCAGGACATGGAGTATGGAGAACAAAGAGGTAAGGAGGGAGAGCAGAGACAGGCTTAGGGCATGAGGACAGCAGAGCACCTGGGGAGGTTGGGGTAAGACGGCATGGGGGACCAAGGGGGGGATAGGGACACAGGGACAGAGAAGTAAAGGGGCATATGACAGCGAGGACGACCTATTTCAGACAGCATGCCTTAGACAGCTCACTCCTACTACCCTAGTATTGCCTTCAAAGACATTCGGTACCAATCTGTCAGTGTAAGCTAGAGATATCTTTTTTTTTGTTGCATTGAATGCGTCTCAATTCACCGCATCCGCTTATGTTGCACTGGGAGTCATCTGAAGTCGGTACAGCCGATCTGCCAACTTCTGTCTGTAGAGTTCAAACAGTTTGGGATACACTCTAATATGACCCCTCTGTGGAAAGGTGAGATTCCCATAGGCCTCACAAGACTCGTGCGAAAGTCCCCCGGTACCAGTTGAAAAAATTAATGGAAGTACGTATGCACTGTATATGGAGACTGGATAGTGCCAAAAATAAAGGGTTAATTACACTGTATATCTCTCAGATAAAGGAGAGACACTTCAGAACAAACTTCCTTTCAATTTTTGGGGGAGGACAATCTGTTGTTCCATGTAGTGAATCTGTTTATTCAGTGCGTTGGTACGGGCTAAATATTAGACTCTTATGGGCCTTACCCTATCCTTAACTCGAACCATTTCCTTAACCCATATCCTAAACCTAACCCTAACCCTAACAAGCCGTTGCATATCAATAGATCATCTACAGAGGACTATCCAAATAAAGTGTGACTAGACATTCCCACTGCACAGACAGACAGAGAGGAGACTATCCGAGTACAAAAAGGGAATCTGGAGACCAACATATCTGCTCGTTTTGTGAATATGTGTTAAATAAATGGCAGATGAAACTTGAAAAGGCAACATGAAAAGAGACCGCTGCTTATTGAGAGCCAGTAAAAGACACAGCATCAACACAATTCATTATAGGAAAGCAATTTCATTTGCTAGATCAATGCTATAGAAATCCAACACATGGGAAGAAATGAGCACATTTACTAGAATACAAACGTTGATGACATTCGTTACACTCTGGCCTGAGGCGTGGGAAGATCACCTGTGCCAAGCAACGTTTCAAATCCAATGTGTGTATCCGTAGATCAGCTATTGAAACAGAGTGAAGTACATATCCTCTGTGAGTGGAGGAGATCCCCTTTGAGTCGCACCTGCGGTGTAGAAGTGTTTACACGCACACATCTGGCAGCCGCACAGACAGTACACACAAGGCCAATCTGGTAACCGCAAGGACACCAAGTGTATGCTCACATTATTCATGAATTCAAAAGAAAGGTAAAAGGCTGTTTGTTCAGACAAGTCTATTTAGAGAATGACCAGATGAGCTTTTCAGGAGTCAAAATGACTAACATGTGCCAAAGACAAACACGCACACAAACACAAACACACACACACACACACAACATGGATATTGCTGCACACATAAAAGTTCAAGTGTGTCTGTGTATATAAGGGGGAATAGACAAACATGCTCTTCAGGCTTGGCTGCAGCTGGTAATAAAGAGAAAAAGTGTGACTGTGGGTTTGTGTGGGAGATTAGACAAACATGCGTTTTCAGGCTCTGTTGGAGCTGGAAGCAGTGGAACTAATGGTACACTAATCAGTCAGATAGGCATCACAGAGACTGCACGCCACACACTACAGCACTACAGATACATCAGTACAGTATAGTTCTGTGCCACTCCGGTCTGCAGACCACACAGGGTTAATGTGCCCAGAGTGCCCGAAGAGAGGTATTTTCGGAACCTTTCAAAAAAGTTTCATTTGAATCTTAAAGCTATAGTAATATAGTAGTATGCTGAAGTGTAAATCAGTCATCTGTCAACGTGCCACACATGTGACCCTACGCAGCAGACCCGGCGCCAGAACGAATCAGTTGGACAGGCATTTGATTTCCATAAGCAGGCCCGTTTTTTCACGGGATCTCCTATGTGAGCACGCGCTTCTGCATTCATAATCATTTAAATGGGTTTATTAGTAAAGACCAGTGGCGACCTGTCATTCAGGGCAGGTGGGGCAAAGCCTTTTAACTAAGTTTGCCTGTTTTGCATGTTATTTTGGCATTAATACGTGTCACATATCAGATTGCAAACAATGTAAAAAAATAAAATAATAATAATTGAGTGTGGAAGGAATCAGTGGCTAACTGCAAGCATTGCAAAGCAATCACTAGCCTGCTATTCAGCGGAGTGGGCGTGTGGTCCCAAGTCTGGGTTTAAGGGTCTCTTTTCCAAGCTTAAAAGGATAAACATTGAACATTGGCCATGCAGTCAATCCAGCATAACTTTTGCTGTGCTCAAAACAACTGGAAACTCGGAACTGGGACATCTGACTTCAGTGAGTAAAAGACAACTGGGAACTCGGAAAAAAACAAGCTCCAACTGACAAAATACATTTTCAACGATTATGCAAGTCGGGAACTCGGGCCTCTTTCTAGAGGTCCGAACTGAAGATCACTGAAGTCATCATGATTCAACCTTGTTTTTTTTCTGAGTTCCCAGTTGTCTTGAAAGCACCATAAATCCAGAGAAGGCCAGACTTTGATGACAAAGTTTGATGACAAAATCACCACCTTCCTGTTCAAGTGAGCACAGTACAACAAGGTGTACTGATGTATATGACTTTGATGTAATATGCCAAGGAGATATGTATACTGTAGCTAAGAAAGTAATACTAATACTAAGTAATACTAATTTGGTCCCTTTCCCCTCTTAATTTCACCTAATGTTCTGACCTGGTGGTGAACATGTAGTCTATAGCCTATTTCAGAGAAACGTAATCATCAAATATTTTAAAAGCTTTCATTGTCTGCTTATATGCCTCCTTTATTTATCCTACAGTTCTGACTTGGTGTACAGGGAGAATACTGTAAGAACGGCCCATGTTCTGAATTCTGTCTCTGTACATTTCAAAAGTGCTGAACAAATAGTTATATTGAGTTTGTCCGTCCCAGCTTGCTCATTAATGTCTTAATCAAAATTATGGATTGTCTCTTATCCGCTCGTTGTCCCCTTATGCCATAGTTTGTACATCTCAATTGTCAGTAGAAACCATATCAGCTATGTTTTTTTCAAAGGCAGTAAATAAGAATGAATGAACTGTTTCACTGCCAGACAAGGCTCCGCTGATAGCCAGGTGTAGCAGCGGTAAGATGTTGGGACTGCTGTTGGGACAGCTTTATGTAGGCCCTAACAGATTGTGGGCACCGTTTGTCACCGTTAAAGTGCAATGAATGTTTTGTTCAGTGTTGTGTTGTGTTGTGTAGTGGCTTTGCTGGCATGCATCTAAAAAACATTTTTGTTTGCCCCATCAAGGTTTACATGCTAAAATCGCCACTGGTAAAGAGCATAGGGAGCTCGTGAGTTCCAAGTTTGAGGAAGCTTACAATTTATCCTACCATCCGCGTGCCAGTTCTGATTATTTTCATAGGTTTCATTTCAATAATAACGTTTTTTGTTTGTCAAAGTCATTGTCAAGTGGTTAATCATAAAAATCGAAAGTAAAATGCTACAAATCTAAAAGTGAATTGCCAACTATGGCGAGAGCACTAGCTTCTGCCACATGGACACATTGATATACTGTGATCCATTGGCGGCTAAATAAAGCAGAGCATAGAACGCAGAGATAGCCTATAGGCCAATGCAGCAGTAGGCCTATAACTTCCACCATCAACTAAATAAAATACATAGGCCTAAAGCCGACAAATAAAACTGTAAAAAAAATCCTGATAAATTCTGGTTCTTTCAATCTCATTCATCTCTCTTCTCTGCCTGTCTGCCTCCCTTTCTATCTGCCTTGACTTCAGCTATTGCTCGTGAAGTTCAACATTGCATCAAATCATCACAGGGTCCGGCCGGAAGCTGTCGCTAACGAACTTGCAACATTGTATCAACTAGCCTTTCCGGGGACTCAAAGTTTCCTGCGCCAGTGAGCTCAGGACAGGATAGGATCATCAGAGCATAATATTTTGTTGTTTCACACCGAGGCTTGGTGATTTTCGAGGCCGAATACTGAGGAACTGTCATTCGCAATGGATGTTAAAAAAACTGATTTTGTAGACTTGTGTGAGGCGAAGAATAAATGTGTGGTGTACGTGGTGAGTTAAGACAATCAGAATAAGACATGGGCAAATGGGCACTTGCCTCCATATGCATGCATTCTGGAGAGAGACACACCATATCTTCGCCACACCCCCCTCCCCTACTTCCTGATGCAACATTTTAAATTATACTCAAGACACATTATCGTCACACATATTTTAGAAGCTTTTCACTGACAGCCGCAACTTAATCAGCTAGACCTACTGCCACGCGCACTACCTAAATTAGAAACAATTTGAAACAATCCACAGCAAAAAAAATGTAAAGAAGCTAATGATCCTCTGTTGCTAAGTCATGCTCCCTGGTGAAGTATTTTGAATGGTTTTATTTAGACAGGAGTAATTATATAATTTTGACTAAACATCAATTTACTTTAGGGCAATCCAGCATCCTTTTGACTAAACATCAATTTACTTTAGGGCAATCCAGCATCCTAACAGTACACTGTGCACCCGCCAACTTTCCTTTCCAATTCGAGAAAAGAGGCTGAAACCAGAGATCTGTATATAATGATGAGATGCTCATGTCTCTGCTCTAAAAATGGGAGTCTTTGTCCCAAAGGTGGGAAGTCAGGCGAAAAGCTTAGGTCTGCATATTATTCCCATAGAAACTAATTGGGCTTTTTGGCAAAAAGTGAGCCAAAAAAAGTGAGCCCTCTCGCTTCACTTCTTCCTCTCTGCTGAAACTATATCACCGGAGAAAGCATCTGAGTGAGCGAAACAGTACCCCTCTATATGTAGCCCATGTATCTGATGCTGCCTGGGCAGAAATAGTATGGACATGCCATACTCTTTCGGTCCAGACAGCATCAGATACAGTTGAAGTCGGAAGTTTACATACACTTAGGTTGGAGTCATTAAAACTCGTTTTTCAACCACTCATGACACAAGTCATTTTTCCAACAATTCTTTACAGACAGATTATTTCACTGTATCTCAATTCCAGTGGGTCATAAGTTTACATACACTAAATTGACTGTGCCTTTAAACAGCGTGGAAAATTCCAGAAAATGATGTCATGGCTTTAGAAGCTTCTGATAGGCTAATTGACATCATTTGCAGTCAATTGCCACCATTGTTGCCACCTCTTCCTCTTTTGACCTCACCCTCTTCACCTTCTCCCCCCCTACTCACAAGGCAGGCAATACGCTTGACCTCATCTTTTACTAGATGCTGTTCTTCCACTAATCTCATTGCAACTCCCCTCCAAGTCTCCGACCACTACCTTGTATCCTTTTCCTCTCGCTCTCATCCAACACTTCCCACACTGCCCCTTACTCGGATTGGTATTCCCCCCGCTACTCTCTCCTCTTCCATCCTATCATCTCTCCTCTGCTCCAAACCTTCTCCAACCTATCTCCTGATTCTGCCTCCTCAACCCTCCTCTCCTCCCTTTTCTGCATCCTTTGACTCTCTATGTTCCCCTATCCTCCAGGCCGGCTCGGTCCTCCCCTCCTGCTCCGTGGCTCGACGACTCATTGCGAGCTCACAGAACAGGGCTCCGGGCAGCCGAGCGGAAATGGAGGAAAACTCGCCTCCCTGCGGACCTGGCATCCTTTCACTCCCTCCTCTCTACATTCTCTCTCTTCTGTCTCTGCTGCTAAAGCCAATTTCTACCACTCTAAATTCCAAGCATCTGCCTCTAACCCTAGGAAGCTCTTTGCCACCTTCTCCTCCCTCCTGAAATCCTCCTCCCCCTCCTCCCCCCTCCTCCCTCTCTGCTGATGACTTCGTCAACCATTTTGAAAAGAAGGTCGACGACATCCGATCCTCGTTTGCTAAGTCAAACGACACCGCTGGTTCTGCTCACACTGCCCTACCCTGTGCTTTGACCTCTTTCTCCCCTCTCTTCCAGATGAAATCTCGCTCTTGTGACGGCCGGCCGCCCAACAACCTGCCCGCTTGACCCTATCCCCTCCTCTCTTCTCCAGACCATTTCTTGGAGACCTTCTCCCTTACCTCACCTCGCTCATCAACTCATCCTTGACCGCTGGCTACGTCCCTTCCGTCTTCAAGAGAGCGAGAGTTGCACCCCTTCTGAAAAAACCTACACTCGATCCCTCCGATGTCAACAACTACAGACCAGTATCCCTTCTTTCTTTTCTCTCCAAAACTCTTGAACGTGCCGTCCTTGGCCAGCTCTCCTGCTATCTTCTCTCAGAATGACCTTCTTGATCCAAATCAGTCAGGTTTCAAGACTAGTCATTCAACTGAGACTGCTCTTCTCTGTGTCACGGAGGCGCTCCGCACTGCTTAAGCTAACTCTCTCTCCTCTGCTCTCATCCTTCTAGACCTATCGGCTGCCTTTGATACTGTGAACCATCAGATCCTCCTCTCCACCCTCTCCGAGCTGGGCATCTCCGGCGCGGCCCACGCTTGGATTGCGTCCTACCTGACAGGTCGCTCCTACCAGGTGGCGTGGAGAGAATCTGTCTCCGCACCACGTGCTCTCACCACTGGTGTCCCCAGGGCTCTGTTCTAGGCCCTCTCCTATTCTCGCTATACACCAAGTCACTTGGCTCTGTCATATCCTCACATGGTCTCTTCCTATCATTGCTATGCAGACGACACACAATTAATCTTCTCCTTTCCCCCTCTGATAACCAGGTGGTGAATCGCATCTCTGCATGTCTGGCAGACATATCAGTGTGGATGACGGGATCACCACCTCAAGCTGAACTCGGCAAGACGGAGCTGCTCTTCTCTCCGGGGAAGGACTGCCCGTTCCATGATCTCGCCATCACGGTTGACAACTCCATTGTGTCCTCCTCCCAGAGTGCTAAGAACCTTGGCGTGATCCTGGACAACACCCTGTCGTTCTCAACTAACATCAAGGCGGTGACCCGTTCCTGTAGGTTCATGCTCTACAACATTCGCAGAGTACGACCCTGCCTCACGCAGGAAGCGGCGCAGGTTCCTAATCCAGGCACTTGTCATCTCCCGTCTGGATTACTGCAACTCGCTGTTGGCTGGGCTCCCTGCTTGTGCCATTAAACCCCTACAACTCATCCAGAACGCCGCAGCCCGTCTGGTGTTCAACTTTCCCAAGTTCTCTCACGTCACCCCGCTCCTCCGCTCTCTCCACTGGCTTCCAGTTGAAGCTCGCATCCGCTACAAGACCATGGTGCTTGCCTACGGAGCTGTGAGGGGAACGGCACCTCCGTACCTTCAGGCTCTGATCAGGCCCTACACCCAAACAAGGGCACTGCTTCATCCACCTCTGGCCTGCTCGCCTCCTTACCTCTGAGGAAGTACAGTTCCCGCTCAGCCCAGTCAAAACTGTTCGCTGCTCTGGCACCCCAATGGTGGAAAAAACTCCCTCACGACGCCAGGTCAGCGGAGTCAATCACCACCTTCCGGAGACACCTGAAACCCCACCTCTTTAAGGAATACCTAGGATAGGATAAAGTAATCCTTCTAAACCCCCCCCTTAAAAGAGTTAGATGCACTATTGTAAAGTGGTTGTTCCACTGGATACTATAAGGTGAATGCACCAATTTGTAAGATCGGCTCGGATAAGAGCGTCTGCTAAATGACTTAAATGTAATGTAAATGTAAATTGGAGGTACCTCTGGATGTATTTCAAGACCTACCTTCAAACTCAGTGCCTCGTTGCTTGACATCATGGGATAATCAAAATAAATCAGCCAAGACCTCAGAAAAAAAATTGTAGACCTCCACAAGTCTGGTTCATCCTTGGGAGCAATTTCCAAACGCCTGAAGGTACCACGTTCATCTGTACAAACAATAGTACGCAAGTATAAATACCATGAGACCACACAGCCGTCATACCGCTCAGGAAGGAGACGCGTTCTGTCTGCTAGAGATTAACGAACTTTGGTGCAAAAAGTGCAAATCAGTCCCAGAACAACAGCAAAGGACCTTGTGAAGATGCTGGAGGAAACAGGTACAAAAGTATCTATATCCACAGTAAAACGAGTCTTATATCGACATAACCTGAAAGGCCGCTCAGCAAGGAAGAAGCCACTGCTCCAAAACCGCCATAAAAAAGACAGACTACTGTTTGCAACTGCACATGGGGACAAATATCGTACTTTTTGGAGAAATATCGTCTGGAAGGATGAAACAAGAATAGAACTGTTTGGCCATAATGACCATCGTTATGTTTGGAGGAAAAAGGGGGAGGCTTGCAAGCCAAAGAACACCATCCCAACCGTGAAGCACGGGGGTGGCAACATCATCTTGTGCGGCTGCTTTTCTGCAGGAGGGACTGGTGCACTTCACAAAATAGATGGCATCATGAGGGAGGAAAATTATGTGGATATATTGAATCAACATCTTAAGACATCAGTCAGGAAGTTATAAAGCTTGGTTGCAAATGGGTCTTCCAAATGTAAGCTTACTTCTAAAGTTGTGGCAAAATGGCTTAAGGACAATAAAGTAAAGGTATTGGAGTGACCATCACAAAGCCCTGGCCTCAGTCCTATATATAAATTGTGGGCAGAACTGAAAAAGCGCGTGCGAGCAAAATTTTTAATTTTGAGACGCTTGAATACAGCATTAACAGTGACTGACTCGCAATGAAAAACAAGTCCAATAAAAAACAAACAACTTGACTCCAGCTGTGCTACATTATATAATACTGTACAAACCTGACTCAGTTACACCAGCTCTGTCAGGAGGAATGGGCCAAAATTCACCCAACTTATTGTGGGAAGCTTGTGGAAGGCTACCCAAAACGTTTGACCCAAGTAAAAAATTGTAAAGGCAATGCTACCAAATACTAATTGAGTGTATGTAAACTTCTGACTCACTGGGAATGTGATGAAAGAAATAAAAGCTGAAATAAATCATTCTCTCTACTATTATTCTGACATTTCACATTCTTAAAATAAAGTGGGGATCCTAACTGACCTAAGACAGGGAATTTTTACTGGTATTAAATGTCAGGAATTGTGAAAAACTGCATTTAAATGTATTTGGCTAAGGTGTATGAAAACTTCCGACTTCAACTGTACATGGTCCACTTCTACTGAGACAGAGGGGCACTGTTTCGCTCACTCGGATGCTTTAACTGAGATTGATGCGTCTTTCTGTCGACGCCCGTCTCGGGTCAAATAAATGATCAACATTTCAATATTTATTAGGACGGGCAAGGAGGTACGGTAGGGCGGGCCAAGCTTCCTAAGGCCTGCTCATAACACCGGCCCTGCTACACACGCTCACTATATACACAAACCATATATACTCTCACTCACACACACTACGTTGACACTCCCAAACAAAACACACACACACACATTTACATACACTACATACGCACGCACACACACACACACACACACAACACACACACACACACGCAGACTGACACAACACAAACACACATAACTTCACATTACACACACATGCACACTCTCACACACACACACACACTTTTCACTCATCATATGCTGCTGCTACTTTGTTCTTTATTTTACTCTTACTATCTATTCGGATGCCAAGTCACATATCTACCTCATACCTCATACCTCATATCTCTGCACATTGATCTGGTATTGGTATTCCCTGTATACAACTCCACTCCACAGCTCGTAAGCAAGTATTTCACGATAAAGTGCACTCCAGTTGTATTCGGTGTGTGACAAATAAAGTGTGATTTGACATGAACCTAGACGCACACACACACGCACGCACGCACGCACGCACGCACGCACGCACGCACGCACGCACGCACATCCAGATGTTTAGCTATGTTTACATGAGAACATCAGCAGAATACACAATCAGGAAAACCTATATGCCCTCATTCTCTGAACTGCCGGACCACAACTGACATCTATACAGACCAGTTTCAAAACAACAGTGATTGGAATTTTTCTGCTCAACTCCGCAGTGATGTAGTCTGTAGAATTTGTTGGTCTTTCCAGTGGAATTTCAACATTTATAATGGACTTGACAATGCTTGTGTGTTTGAAAAGAGAGTAGAGACCACATTTGCTGATAATGCGATGATTTTCCATTTTTACCACCGACAGGATAGCTGAGATCACTGTCATGATGTATGATGTAAACACAAGGGCATCACATCAGAGCCATATATTTATAAATACAGTATGAGCGACAGATGTTTGCTGACAGATGGATTGTTCTGCCTCCCATTGTCCTTATTTGGGACTGTCACTTTCAGTGACTTTGGATCAGTCAAAAGACAAGCCCTAGCCGCAACCCATTTTGTGTTTGCAGATGTGATGAAACAGCATTTGATGGAAGTCTAACCTTTTGGAAGGGATAGCTGAAGAAATTACCATATACAGATGTAGGATCTTCATTTGATCACTCTTTTGTTGCTGAGAATTTTCCGGCAGAGCAGGAAATGCAAACTTGTAGTGTATTCAAGGTTAAAAAAGGCTTCTAAAGTTTGAAAAATGTATTAACCCCTAAAAAAAATGTCCATTCATTATAATCCATATAATAATTCAGATTTCCTGTTGCTGCAGGATTATTTTCCTGCTGTGGCAAACTGGCTCAAATTAAGATCCTACATCCGTATTGTCACCTATCTGGTGCCTTCAGATCTTCCAGACACTGAAGGAGTAGGAGCAAGGAAAAGGTGTCTAGTGCTTGTTCTAGGTCACACACACACACACACACACACACACACACACACACACACACACACACACACACACACACACACACACACACACACACACACACCTCTGTCTGGCTTCTGTCTTCCTCTCTATTTATCCCAATTGGCTGACTCTCCCCACCTCCTTACCACATTTCATATTCCATTTCTGAAAGTGATTGTAACAGAATACTCGAGAACACCCAGGCCTGAAACCTCTTAAAGAAAGCCTTGAGGGGATAGTGGCAAGGCAAGCCTCCCTGAGGGGATAGAGAGAGCATCCCAAAGAGCAACCTATTACTTTTACAGTGCACTACTTTTGGTCAGGGTGCATTAAGGGTCTGGTCAAAAGTAGTGCACTATATAGTGGATAGGGTGCCATTTGGGACACAGCCTGTGGGAGAGTGAGAACATGCCTAGCCATGCATGGCCACACACAGCGTTGGCTTGTGCTCTACCGTTTAACTGGTCAATTATGGCCACCGTAGGGAGGCTGAGGTTCATTATCAACTGTGCAGTCAGCAGTACAGTATACAACAGCCACACACAGACTAACAACAATGACAACGCGACATTGGGCTGGCAGTAAGGTAATAAAGCTTTATAATCTTGGTGTAATATGGCAAATAAAACTACTGAGATTACAGAAATGATGGTGGCGCGGCATTGTGTGTGTGCTGTCTCTTATACACATCTAGATGTGTATAAGAGACAGGATTACAGAAATGATGGTGGCGCGGCATTGTGTGTGTGTGTGTGTGTGTATGTGTGTGTGTGTGTGTGTGTGTGTGTGTGTGTGTGTGTGTGTGTGTGTGTGTGTGTGTGTGTGTACTGTAATGCTATGTGGTATGTGTGAGTGAGTAGTACTATGGGTGAACTGTACTCTCCTCCCCTCTGGCAGCAGGCTTTGTTCTAAGAATCTTGGCTGAGCCCCAGTCTTCTGACAGTCTGTCTGTCTGTCTGTCTGACAGGTTCTAGTCCCACAAGGTGACACTGTCCTTCCCCTCTCCTCCCTCAGACATCCTCTGAGTGAAGGGGTGAGGGGGTGACAGGGGGTGAAGGGGCCTGCTCCACAATAATGCTCAACTGGTACATGCCATTGTGGCAGCGGACTGGCTAACGTTACACACCAAGGGGGCAGAGGCCCGTATGAGAATGTAACTACACTACACACACACACACACACCACACACACAACACACACACACACACACACACACACACCACACAACACACACACACACACACACACACACACCACACACACACACACAACACACACCACACACACACACACAGAATATGACACCAGACATTCAGCATCACAAATCTACATTAGAACAACCGAGGGCACAAAGTCATTCTCCATCGTGCCCTAATTATCGACCGCCAGGGTTAGTAAGCAGTTGGGTCATTGTCCGCTATCATTTGATCGTACTTTAGCTGAGATGCAGCTTATTCGTGTCTGTCGTGATCGCGCATAGTATGGATAATGCTCGATGCTTGCCCAATAGTGTTGGTTTTGTCTGTATTTAGCGTAGTCGTGAAATGTTGTTTGTGCTTATAGTTCTGTTGGATACAATATTGGTGCGATGAGCTTAGTTCCTACAGCCTTGTGTTTCTTACTTCTAGCCTTACATAGACGGAGCCCTTTGAACATGATTAACCTGCAGACACGTGCTCAATTGATCAGGTCTCTGAGATAGAGAACAGCTGTCAGTTTGCTCACACACCTCTGTGACGATTTTAGACATCCATAGAGAGCATTCCGAGAAGCACCGCATATGTCGAGCTTGATTTTGATATGGAATTCTACTGAGTCCGTTTATTACATGTGTTAAGTACAGTGACAGAAGCGATGAGCGCTGTACCTCCGGTGAGTAAGCACAAAATATTTTAGCGAAACCCTACTTTTGACAACAACTAGTTATCCTCCATAGAAATAATTCGATTCAAGCGTTAACATAGACAGGATCCTGTGGTTTGTGCCATAATTAGTTCACAGAGTAATGAGAAACATGCTGTTGTAATCACAAGGTGCAATGAGACATGTGGAGATAGAGCATAGACCTCACAGCAATTCCTTCATCAACATGGGCTCCTACAATGATCTACCTATGAAATTTTTATGTCTTTTGTGCTCTCGCCATTTACATTAGTCTAATTTTGAATGAGAGCTTTATCTAGCAATAATATCAGTAAGCTAAGTCGAATAGTGCATGAATATACGAACCTGGCCGCATTGAGTAAATTGTCCGATATTAGGTCCTCGAGACCATACTGCGCGTCGCACACCACACTGAAGAAAACGTCCCTATCCTAGACCCTAAGCTCTATCCACACTCGACTGCACTCAATACTTTTACCAGTCCACCATTCACTTATTTTGACGTCGTACCACTCCTCGCTTTACAGCAATTTAAACTCGGTTTTCTCTAAATGTGCCCTGTGTAGCCTTTGCCGCAGACATAATCCTGTTTGCGCTCGAGCTTGATTTCAACCTACATTGTGCTAAAGTCTCAGAGATCTGTGTTAGCCAGTAGACTACATTCGATATGAACCTTATTCTTCAGATCTCTGACTTGAGCCGACTCACTAGATGACATGCCTTATCATTGGTATAAACATCAGTCCGTACATCAAATGCTCTGTCCTAATTAGCGTTGCTTCAACAAGTGCTAAATACCACAAGTCATAAAGCTTTATCATGCCCAACTTTTTATATCCATATATAGAATTACATCGTTCTCTTCGCTATTAATCTGTTGCCTGAGTCCGTACGTTCCGGAGAAACACCGCACTCACGAAAACTAGTTAGTTACGCTGAATGTTCCAAACGCTCAACCCTATCCATTAAGATTAGTACAAGCTCGTCCTAGCGTGCGTGGTGCTGCGGTGGGTGGTAAGGACCGGTTATTGCTATCGGTATGTCTGAAGAGTGCACCGCGTCGGTTATACCAGGTATGCCCCTGAGGACAAGGTATATACCCCTCACTAAGGAACCCCTTACACACGTTTGTAATGACAAACTATATGGATGGCGATCGTCCACATAATAACTAATACCCATCACGAGAAATGGCTCGATTCCAATGAGAGCGATGAACACACCGATCTGCGTAAGCTACGTAGTGACTATGACGCGGTCTTTTACTTCAGGTGCGCTCTGGTGGTTGGGATGTGGTACATTTTTGTGGAGATCCTTCTACCGTACGTGCCTATGTGTCGAAGTTGAGAAGACCACTACAAATCCTGTGTGTGCACCTATGAGTTGCATATGTTCGTGCTATTTCCTGATGGGTCAGTTCTCGCAATTTACCTACCCGCCTGTGAGTACGCTGTAGCCTCCAGTGTGTGTTGCTTTAGTGTATATATATTCCGTGAGCGAAAACGTTGTGCTGCGACCATCCGACCCTCGATCATGAACCCTATAACAAACTTAATTACAACTTAACAGTCTTCAGATCTAAGTCAGTATGTCATTTTCCCGTGATCTAAATCATATATACCTCTCCCCACACACTCTTTACTTTTTGTCGTTCCCACAATGTTTTGCTGGCCCTCATACAGTAGTTCCCATCCCCGAATAATCTCCAAAGCTAGTAATCTTTCTGTTCTCGGTACTTTTTCAAAATATCTTAACAATCTATGCCAAATGCAAAAGGAATGGCGCTTGTTGCTCTAAGGCTGTATTTTCTACCAACCTCACAACCACCAAATCTCTATAGCGTTAATATGATCTTAAACAGGAGTATATATAACTATTATTATACTACACTGATAGTCCAACATCTTATAAAAAATCCCACCGTAGATGTGAGCAGCAAAAAGCAATGCCTAAGTAAAAATATACAAATCGCAACTCATCTTGCAATTCATCCTCATAACGACATCCAGCAGCCAACTGACCACTAATCCCTTCGATTAAAGAAAAATTAATAAATTACATTATTTGGTGGACCGAATAATTCCCGTAGCCCCTGGTCCTTCCACCCTATCCCTGCTTATATAAATGAGCATCCTCGCTATAGAGCCCGTTAATGAGAAGCCATAATAGATATAATCCAGAAGTCTACGTTAGCTAATTGATTTCAATTGCGGATTTACCACCTTACATAGATTCCATCATAGAATGAATACACATCAAGCATTGCCTTCTTCTGACGAGACGATTATCGTTAATACGTAAACTATGCGAATAAAGACATTAGCCTTTCTGCTTGACTGCATCTAGCCGATTTCACTTTGCAGGAGAACCTACTCATTAACATAAGTCTAAACGCCTAATGTGGGCTGAGAAAAACACCGCAGCAAATTAGACTCGCTGAGTGATTTGTGCAACGGGGCGATCGATGGTAAGTGGAGAGTATTTGCTTTCACGAAATGATCTGATGATATGTGAAGTATTAGGATTAATTAGTTAGGGATAGATAGCACAGACCAGCACAAACACAGAAAAACAAAACCAAACTCACGCCTGCACGCACACCACACCACACACACACCACACACACACACAACACACACACACACACACACACACACACAACACACACACACACACACACAACACACACCACACACAACACACACACACACACAACACACACACACACCACATCTACACACACACACAGACGAAAACACACAGAGGAGCAGGTGGGATGAGGTGTTGACTCACGACCTGCCACCCAGCACTAACCCCACAGACGTGAGATGTAACACTGTTGCATTTAGCCTAGCGGTTTTATAAGAGCATCGCCAGTAGCCGAAAGGTCAATGGTTCAAATCCCTGAGACAACAAGGTGAAACACTCTGCCGATGTGCCCTTGAGCAAGGCACCATAACCCTAAATGCTCCAGGGTCGCCCTCAATAATGGCGGATCCCTGGCCGTGACACTACTCTCCGAGACGTCTCAGGGGGAGTTGGATATGCAAAAAAACGAATTTCCAATTCACACGTGTATAATACCAAATTGTACATGTGTAAAATACACATAAAAGCACCCACCTAATAAATGAAAACTACTCTTCCCTCTCTCTCCCGTCCTCACCTGTTCCTACAGTCCCATATGGCCAGCAAACCACAGGATCCTGTCAGATTTCAGATTTCATGCTCAGGGTCAGGCTCATCACTCTGCTGCTTCATTTGGACCAGAAGAATCCTTCAATCACACCTCCATATGTCTATCTCCTAATGCCTCTATTCGTCTACTCACAGAGGTGACAATCTCCCTCTCCATCTCCGGACCTTGATCAATAGCAGGCTAGGCTTACATGTCAAGCCCTTCGCCTGTTGACACCACGATGCAATTACACACACACACACACACACACACACACACACACACACACACACACACACACACACACACACACACACACACACACACAACACACTACAGTCACACCCAATCTACTATCCACTATCTCCACTACACACTCTATCATCTACTACAACCACACACACAACAATTATATATAGCCATCAGACACACACACTCACTAAGCCCCTACACACATCCTCCTGTCTGGAACAGGCCCACACTTGTGCCATGAGTCTTACAATGGACACCAGACAAGGAACTGGAGTCTGAGCCTAGACTTAACTACAGGCTATATATAAACCCTGGCCTGATCCCCAACAGCAAGTGGCTTCATTAAAAACAATCAGAGGAATTCACAGAGTTCTACTTAGAGTGCTAACAGGCTAACGTGTGTGTCTCTGGTGGCCCACCGGGCTATATGGAGTAGAGAGGGACTGTGTACTGGGATTAGCAGAAATACACGACATACCCCACATACACGGATGGAGAGCAGGAGGAACGGGAAGGATGACGGGTGCAGGAGGAAAAAGACGGTCACACAGATGGAGAAGGGTGAGTGTGTGGGTAACTGAGTAGAGAAGATCATGTTCTGAACGGATGGAGGGATGGTGAGAAAGACGAGGGGATAAAGAGATGGCGCATATAGGCTAAAGTCATGGATAACGTTGCAGGCTCGAGGATGGAGAGAGAGAATGAGAGAGAGTGTGCTTGAGAGAGAGCTGGAGAGAAAGAGAGAGAAAGAGAGAGACATCCAACATTATAAAACTACATTATGAAATCCATGTACAAAAACAGGTGTGCGGTTAAAATTGGTAAAAAACACACACATTTTTTTCCACAGGGCCGTGGGGTGAGACGGGGATGCAGCTTGAGCCCCACCCTCTTCAACATATATATCAACGAATTGGCGAGGGCACTAGAACAGTTTGCAGCACCTGGCCTCAACCTACTAGAATCTGAAGTCAATTGTCTACTGTTTGCTGATGATCTGGTGCTTCTGTCCTCAACCAAGGAGGGCCTACAGCAGCACCTAGATCTTCTGCACAGATTCTGTCAGACCTGGGCCCTGACAGTAAATTTCAGTAAGAAAAAAAAGGTCCAACTGCCAGGATCACAAATGCCCTAGAGCACAAAAAACTATACGTAGCTCGACATAAACATCAGCGTCACAGGTAACTTCCAGAAAGCTGTGAATGATCTGAAAGACAAGGCAAGAAAGGCCTTCTAAGCTATTCAAAAGGAACATAAAATTCGACTTACCATTAGGATCTGGCAAAAGAAAAACTTGAATAATTTATAGAACCCATTGCCCTTTATGGTTGTGAGGTCTGGGATCCGCTCACCAACCAAGAATTCACAAAATGGGACAAACACCAAATTGAGACTACATGCAGAATTCTGCAAAAATATCATCTGTGTACAACGTAAAAAAACAAATTATGCATGCAGAGAATTAGGCCGATACCCGCTAATTATCAAAATATAGAAAAGAGCCGTTCAATTCCACAACCATCTAAAAGGAAGCGATTCCCAAACTTTCCATAATAAAGCCATCAGAGATGAACCTGGACAAGGGTTCCCTAAGCAAGCTGGTGCTGGGGCTCTGTTCACAAACACAAACAGAGCCACAGAACAGCATCATAATTAAACCCAACCAAATAATGAGAGAAGACAAAGATAATTACTTGACACATTGGAAAGAATTACCAAAAAAACTGAGCAAACTAGAATGCTATTTGGCCCTAAACAGAGAGTACACAGTGGCAGAATACCTGACCACTGTGACTGACCCAAAATGAAGGAAAGCTTTCACTATGTACAGACTTAGTGAGCATAGCCTTGCTTTTGAGAGGCAGCCGTAGGCAGACCTGTCTCTCAAGAGAAGACAAGCTACAGTATGTGCACACTTCCCACAAAATGAGGTGGAGACTGAGCTGCACTTCCTAACCTCCTGCCAAATGTATGAGCATATTAGAGACACATATTTCCCTCAGATTACACAGACCCACAAAGAACTCGAAAACAAATCCAATTTTGAGAAACTCCCATATATATTGGGTGAAATACCACATTGCGCAATCACAGCATCAAGATGTGTGACCTGTTGCCACAAAAAAAGGGCAACCAGTGAAGAACAAACACCATTGTAAATATAAGCCATACTGTATTTACAGTGCTTACAGAAAGTATTCAGACCCCTTGACTTTTTCCACATTTTGTTACTTCACGTCCTTATTCTAAAATTGATCAAATTGTTTTCTTCCTCTCAACAATCTACACACAATGCCCTATAATGACAAAGCAAAAACAAGATTTTTGTAAATTTATAAAGAAACAGACATATCACAATTACATAAGTATTCAGACCCTTTACTCAGAACCTTTGGCAGCGATTACAGACTCGAGTCTTCTTGGGTATGAAGCTACAAGCTTGGCACTCCTGTATTTGGAGAGTTTTTCCCATTCTTCTCTGCAGATCCTCTCAAGCTCTGACAGGTTGGATGGGGAGTGTCGATGCACAGCTATTTTCAGGTCTCTCCAGAGCTGTTCGATTGGGTTCAAGTCCGGGCTCTGGCTGGGCCACTCAAGGACATTCAGAGACTTGTCCCGAAGCCACTCCTGCGTTGTCTTGGTCATGTGCTTAGGTTCGTTGTCCTGTTGGAAGTTGAACCTTCGCCCCCAGTCTGAGGTCCTGAGCGCTCTGGAGCAGGTTTTCATCAAGGATCTCTTTGTATTTTGCTCCGTTCATCTTTCCTTCGATCCTGACTAGTCACCCAGTCCCTGCCGCTGAAAAACATCCCCACAGAATGATGCTGCCACCACCATGCTTCACTGTAGGGAGGGTGCCAGGTTTCCTCCAAGTGGGCTGTCATGTGCCTTTTTACTGAGGAGTGGCTTCCGTCTGGCCACTCTAGCATAAAGGCCAGATTGGTGGAGTGCTGCAGAGATGGTTGTCCTGCTGAAAGGTTCTCCCATCTCCACAGAGGAACTCTGGAGCTCTGTCAGAGTGACCATCGGGTTCTTGGTCACCTCCCTGAACTAGGACCTTTTCCCCGGATTGCTCAGTTTGGCCAGGTGGGCACCTGTAGGAAGTGTCTTGGTGGTTACAAACTTCTTCCATTTAAGAATGATGGAGGCCACTGTGTTCTTGGGGACCTTCAATGCTGCAGACATTTTTTGGTACCCTTCCCCAGATCTGTGCCTCGACACAATCCTATCTCGGAGCTCTACGGACAATTCCTTCGACCTCATGGCTTGGTTTTTGCTCTGACATGCACTGTCAACAGTGGGACCTTATATAGACAGGTGTGTGCCTTTCCAAATCATGTCCAATCAATTGAATGTGGACCCAATAAAGTTGTGAAACATCTCAAGGATGATCAATGGAAACAGCGATACATCTGAGCTGAATTTCGAGTCTCATAGCAAAGGGTCTGAATACTTATGTAAATAAGGTATTTCTATACATTTGCAACCATTTCTAAAAAACGTTTTTTGCTTTGTCATTATGGGCTATTGTGTGTAGATTGATGAGGGGGAAAACCGATTTTGTCCATTTTGAAATAAGGCTGTGACGTAACAGAATGTGGAAAATGTCAAGGGGTCTGAATACTTTCTGAATGTGCTGTTTTTTTATTTCCCTTTTGCACATGACCCATTTGCAAATCGTTTACAAACACTGTATATGTAGCCATAGTATGACATTTGACATTTTTCTATCTTTGGAACTTGTAGTGTAACGTTTACTGTTCATTTTTTATTGTTTATTCTCACTTTTTGTTTCACATATGTTTTTCCATGGCCAATAAAGCCTTGAACTGAAAAAATGGAATTGAACAGAGAAGGAGAGAAAGTGACAGGAGCGTGCATACAAGCTCAGTTCATGTTTCGACAGTAAATTATTTATTCTCGCTTTTATTCCCTCCATCCCTCCTTCCCCACGAGATATATCCAACGTGATGGCCCTAACATCTGTGCACCAGCACTGTAACTCACGAGAGAGAGAGAGTGAGCGGAGAGAGGAGCGAGAGAGGAGAGGATGAGAAGATAAGAGAAGAGAGAGAGAAGACGAAGAGAGAGACGAGAAGAGAAAGAGAGAGAGAAGAGAGAAGAGAAGAGAGAGATAGAGAGAGAGAGAGAGAGATAAGAGAGATGAGAGAGAAGATAAGCAGAGTAGAGAGAGATAGAGAGAGAGAGAGAGAGGAGAGGATGAGGGGAGAGAGAGAGAAGGAGCAGAGAGAGGAGAGGGAGGAGACGAAGAGATGAGAGAGGAGAGAGAAGAGAGAGAGAGAGAGAGAGAGAGAGAGAGGTAGGTAGAGAGAACAGGGCAGGACAGGAAAGGGAGGAAATGGGACAGTTCTGTGGAGAGCATGATCTCAGTAATGACAAGACAGATTCTAGGATCAGCCTACAGGTGTGGAGCGGTATCTGTACACCACAGAAGAGACATGTCTGTTGCAATGGAAATACTTGAAGTCAATTATACATCAAAACAAATACAGAACTCATAGAAATATAATCAAAGATCTTTGTAATGAGTCTATACTCTGTAGTATTGGCTGAATTCATAGAGACTGAGGACAGCAATAATAAATTATAAACACATAGAACAGTAGTGGGGTATCGGTCATTCTAAAGTCATTCTTCTCCATTTCTCTAACAGAGGCAGATCCAGCAAGTCCTGGTTGGTGCTAACATGTGTTTGGGTCCTGGAGAGCGATGCTCAGTGGTGTGTGTGTGTGGTGTGTGTTGTGTGTGTGTTGTGTGTGTTGTGTTGTATCTGTGTGTGCATTGCAAGTGCTGCGTTTGTGTGTGTATGCCATCAGTACAAGCAGTGCTGGCCCGGCACACATAGGCCCCACTTTGGGTATGAATTCAGAATCAGAGGGTGTAATGAAAATTGCTGGGTCGTTGTCCGTAGGCTGTTATGTAGGCTGAGCGGTAACTAGTAGGGAAGGCTAAAGAGCCCTCCTGGCTGGTGTTCTTCTCCTGTCACCAAGAACCACACCAACAACCACTGCTGTGACACGCAGGGTACCCACACCACCAGAACGCCACAGTACCCACCCGAACCATCAGAGAGGGAGGGGTTCGTATACAGAGGTGCTACTTTTCTTTCCCCAATATTGATTTGATAACATGCACAAACAGTTAGATGCAAGAAAGAAAAGAGGTGGCCTGGTGTGAGAGAAAGAATGAGGGACGGAGGGAAGAGAGAAAAGAGAGAGGCACAGCAGAGGACGACACAATCGTTCCTATTCTTGTTCGCCCAAGGGAAGAACGGATATAGTCCAGAAACCTGGTCCTGGTTTCTGAATTTTCATTATAAATTTCTCTCTCTCTCTCTCTCTCTCTCTCTCTCTCTCTCTCTCTCCTTCTCTCTCCTCTCTCCTCTCTCTCTTCTCTCTCTCTCTCTCTCTCTCCTCTCTCTCTCTCTCTCTCTCTCTCTCTCTCTCTCTCTCTCTCATCTCGAGTCTCTATCTCCTCTCTCTTCTCCCCCGTTCGTCTCCTATCGCTCTCTCTATCTCGATCTCTCCTCGTGTCCACAGATCCTGCGGCGATGATCCGGACGAAGTCCTCGTCGTCGTAGACTCTCCCTGGCCTCAATCATGTAGGCCCCCGCGTCTCGGATCTGTCCTCCTTCGATGACCTCAGCGGCTATCTCGCGCGTCCGGACCCTCTCTCTCTTTCTCCCTGTCTCCTCTCATCTCCCTTCCTCTCTCTTTCTTCTCCCTCTCTCTCTCCTCTTCCTTCTCTCTTCTCTCTCTTCTCTTCTCTTCCTCTCTCGGTCTCCTCCGTCTTCTCTCTGCTCTTTCTTCTCTCTCCTCCCTCTTCTTCCTCTCAAACTCACGTGTGGTGTAGGTTAGGGCAGGTTACTTTCTAAATGTGATCATTTGGTGGGTCTCAATCATAGTGGTCCTGACTTGGTGGCAGACTCACTCAGG
>NC_036845.1:27607407-27634201 GCF_002910315.2 Salvelinus sp. IW2-2015
ATTTCTACAGGTGGACTCCAATAAAGTTGTAGAAACATCTCAAGGATGATCAATGGAACAGGATACCTCTGAGCTGAATTTCGAGTCTCTATAGCAAAGGGTCTGAATACTTATGTAAATAAGGTATTTCTATACATTTGCAACCATTTCTAAAAACGTTTTTTTGCTTTGTCATTATGGGCTATTGTGTGTAGATTGATGAGGGGGAAAAACGATTTTGTCCATTTTAGAATAAGGCTGTGACGTAACAGAATGTGGAAAATGTCAAGGGTCTGAATACTTTCTGAATGTGCTGTTTATTTATTTCCCTTTTGCACATGAACCATTTCAAATCGTTTACAACACTGTATTAGCCATAATATGACATTGACATTTCTCTATCTTTGGAACTTTTGTAGTGTAACGTTTACTTGTTCATTTTTTATTGTTTATCTTCACTTTTGTTTCACTATGTTTTTCCCATGGCCAATTAAAGCCCTTGAACTGAAAAAATGGAATTGAACAGAGAAGGAGAGAAAGTGACAGACGAGCGTGCATACAGCTCAGTTCATGTTCGACAGTAATTATTATATTCTCCTTTCTATTTCCTCCCATCCCTCCTTCCCTCACGAGATATATCCAACGTGATGGCCCTAACATCTGTGCACCAGCACTGTAACTCACGAGAGAGAGAGAGTGAGGAGGAACAAACTTAAACGTGCGCCGATTTTCAATGCTGAATTGAATGTCACTGATAAAACAGAAAGGTTTCATAATAAAAAAATGTACCCCCACAAACATCCTTACTGAATTGAAAAGTAATCGAAGAAGTAATCATCTAGTTTTTCAAAAGTATCAGTAATCAGATTACAATATTTAACTGTAATCACTTACTCCCCAACCCTCCGTGTGTGCGTGTATACGTGGATTGCGTGCATGCGTCTGTGTGTGCGTGCATGAGAGTGTGTGCGTCTCTGTGTGCCTGTGTGTGTTTATCCCTGACTCCTCACTGTGCCATGTTTGTTTACCCTGCTCTAACCATGTCTGTGTGTCCTGGGGCTGCAGCCTGCCTGTATCTGCATCTATCTGTCCTGGTGTTCTGGATGAAACCACAGAGAGACTCACAGACGATTGTAAAAACAGCTCCAACTGCAACAGGACCCCAGCAGAGTCTGGCTACAGTCTCTGGATACATTCCTGTCCTCTCTGAGACCTGTGGAGAGATGTGATTCAGGGTGGGCCTGGAATTGGGCTGGGGTAGGAGTTTAGGGCTTGGAARTTTAGGTTTAGGCATGGGCTGAGGTATGACTTGGTCTGGGGGTGTGAGTTTAGGTTTGTGTTAATCCTCTCTGTCACTGGTTTGTCAGAGAGCTGAGGATTGATAGTTGGCAGTGCTGCAGGGTGTTCATTACCCGATCATCAACCTCCAGAAGAGCACCTCCACCCCCCCCCCAATACACAACATAACCCTCCATAACCACCTTACATCTTCCACATCCCCCCCCCCCTCCCCCCGCACCCATTTAGCCCTCCGGAACAGCAGAGCGCCAGACTGCTGATGGAGACCCCAGTTCCTAGGGGAAGGGTCTGGGTTGGGGGTACAGAGTCTGGTGGGGCGGGGTCTGGTGGAGGGGGCTGCTGGCATCTGGTATTTAGGACCACTAAGTGGGGTGGTTTGGGGTGGAAGGCTGTGGAAGAGAGGGTTATGAGGGTCTGTTTTAGCTAACAGGTCAAGAGGTGGGAAAGTTATTGGGGAAAGAGCAGAGAGGAGGGTAGGCTGAACAAACATTAGCAGTTTGGAACTGTGTTCCTTAGCAAAAATATGTCTAACGCTAACGGGTCATATGTGTATCAGTGACCGGTCAAAGTCAATTGAATTCCTTCTTGTTATTAGAATCATAACTCCCTGGCATTTTAATGTGATATTCAAACAGCGCGCGTTGAACTGTCAGACAGGAGGACTAGGGGCCAAAATAGATGTGGCCGACAACAACAGCTGTTTTTGTGATGACCTTCACGCCGTGCCAGTCAACTAAATATACATGACAATCATTCCAAGACATCACAGACGGATTGGGTTTGAAACATTCTCCTAGTCAGTCTCATATCAACTCTGTTCAAAACGTCCACAATGGTACAAAGGACGTCCAACACCTTTTACTTTACAAAAATGTAATTAACAGGGATTAAATAACGACTTAACTTAATATTTTGCTGTGCCATTATCTTGTTGAACACACACGCACACCGCACGCTACACACACACATATGGAGGAGGTCATTCTAGAAATTGTTAGGTCTACTGTGACGGCAGGGCCGTGTCTTGGGGGAACACATGAAAGGGGATATGATGGTTCGAGAGGTGTGTATTAATGAATATGGTCAAAGAGCAGAGCAAGGACATAGAAAAGACATTGCATTACACATGAACGTCTGACCCAACTTTACAGGAGCCCCTGAAGAGAGAGGGGTCAGGGGAGGAAGGGGAAGAGAGGGAGAGGAGGATGAGGAGTGAGAGAGAAGAAGAGAGCGCAGGGAGAACGAAAGAGATACAACGGTGTCCAAGAAAGAGAGGAGACAGGGAGGAAGATGTGATACAAGGGAATGAAGTGAACAAACAGGAGAGAGGACAAGAGAGGGGGTTAAAGAAGGATAGAGGAAGGTAAAAAGGGGGGGGAAGCATGTGGAGGGAAAAGAGGGAGCGAGAGAGAAAGAGGGGTAAAGAGAGGAATGTGTGCAAGGCGGAGTAAAGGGTTAAGTCAGGAAGGCTTCCAGCTGCTCTTTCTCCACTCTGATCTTATCTGGCCTGTTTGCTTGGGGTACAGAAAACCCCCTTCCCTGTCCCCTCCAATCCCTCCTTCCCTCTATCCATCTACCCCTCCCTCCATCTGTGACCCCAAGGAGCTGCTTAACCTCTGAATGGACTCCTGCTCGATCCGTTGAATGGTTTCTACCCATGCCATACCACAAACTCCTTTCCCATGGTGTCTGACAGGTTTGCATACACACAATGCTCCACTCCACAGGAACGATAAGCATCTGTAGACATACGCGCCATAAACTGCAGGCTGTACCTATAGGGCTAGAGAGAGGGAGAGGAGAGGGAGAGGAGAGGGAGAGGAGAGGGAGAGGAGAGAGACAGACACACACATAGAACGAGGGAACGATAGAGAGGATAGAAGGAAGGCTGGAAGAGTATCAAATCAAGTCCTATCAAACTCCATTTATCCTGTGACTGTGATTTGATTGAGTCTACAATGGCAGCTCAGTACGTCGGCCTCCACAATATCCTCCTGGATCTCATGCCACAGAGCTCGTGTGTGTGTGTGTGTGTGTGTGCGTTTGTTGTTAGTGTGTCAGTAGCCTACTGTGTGTAATTTATATAAAATCCTTTCCATTAAATGTCCGCTGTTCAAAAGAACTACAATGTAATTCCTTGCTGATGCGCCAGATGCACAGACCGCCAAAAAGGTCAGGCCTGATATTCACAAAGCGTCTCAGAGAACGTGGGGTGATCTAGGATCAGTTTGGCCTTTTCGATTGTAATAAATGGACAGYGGGTGACCTGATCCTAAATCAGCATTCTTACTTCATACGATTTATGAATACGTGCCCAGATGTACTGTCTAGCTATGAGATGGTATATGTAAAAGCGTACCACACCTGTACTGTACAGCTCTGTGTTGAACTCCCTGAAGATTGTACCAAAGTCTCTGTGACCCTGTGTGACCCTCGCGCAAGGGACCTCCCGCCTGTCCCGTCTGCAGTGCCRACCCAAAACTAACAGCTACGTAGTGAACCACTCCAGATAAAACATCACATTCAATCAATAATGGATGAAAATATCAAGCCAAAGATGACAGAATAATATGCCGTAAGGATTATAACTCAGCGAGTTGCTGATGAATGATATCTAAGAACGAGCTAATAGCTTTGGCTGGGTCTGCGTACTACAGCTGTAACACAGAGACCCTGTAGAACTATGGAGATGTATCTGTTTCAGTGAGTGGATATGACTCCATGTCAGCTCCCATGCTGTGTGTGTGTGTGTGTGTGTGTGCGTGAATGTGCGCGCATCTCACATTACAGACATAACTTCGAGAGAAAAAGGACGGCTGTAAAATAATGGGGCGCACGCCCGACCTGGATTAGGCTGAGGACTTCACGCCAAATGTACACAATACAAGAGTTGAACGAGTCGAGGGAAAATGTGTGTATGGCGTCAGTCGTCTGTGAAAGACAAGCGGGATTCACGGTTCCTTTGTCACACCGTTGTCTTTGGATTTGTACCTGCTGGAAATGTCTTGATATAAAGCATAGGACTACATAACGATGTTATTGTCAATGTAACTGTAATGTTGACAACATAAAGCAGCAACTGCACACTCCAAAATCAATCGGTTCCATCAGTTCAGTAGATCAGGAAATACAATGTTCCCCTGGGAGATGGCGTAGTTGGCTGGGATCGAGCCCGCCCATAATTAAGCATCTGACAAAGAAAATCTTAATTATCCATGCTAATTTTACGAGCCACATATCCCTGCCTGCGGTAACAGGAAGAACTGTACGCCGTAAGGGAGCTGATCCAAGCCAGTTCCTCTTCATTAAAAAGTGCATTCAAAACATTTAGCACTGAACCCGCGGTTTGGCTGGGCTCCTCAACAACAAGTTTTATGGTAAGCAGCTTCGCTTTGGTCATATCTCTTTGTGTGTGTGTGTGTGTGTGTGTGTGTGTGTGTGTGTGTGTGTGTGTGTGTGTGTGTGTGTGTGTGGTGTGTGAGTGTGAGTGTGAGTGCATTTGGCTGTCGGATGCTTGATATATATATATATATAAATAAACAACTCCATTCCCTATTTTAGTGCCCATTTCTGTTTCTATATATACACACACACCACTCATGCTGGGCTAAATCTAAACTCTAAACATCTTAACAGGGTAAACGACAACATACATCTGGATGCCAACGATTCCACAACGATTCCACTCCATCACTCACACAAAGAGGAAATTTAAGCCTCTCTCTCCTCTCTCCTCTCCTCTCCCTTCTCTCTTGACCCAAAATTCCACAAGAACCACATGCAGATGAAACGACATTCCAAATAAATAACCAGGTCCAATAAAAGTGTCTTCTCAGGTTCCGTCAGAGGACCCAGGGCATTAGGCTTTATGGGCCAGTAGTGGTAATGATTATTGGACTAAATCTGGGTCTGGGAGGGAGTAAGGCACTGGGCAGGGGTCCTAGGACCACAGGGGTGGCATAGGCCAGCGTCTCCTCACCTGTGCCACCTGTGTGTTGACTATGGAGATATAAATGTAAAGAGTGGGTGTGTGTGTTCTCTCCCGCCTTGTAAAAGCACGGCAGCCAGCCTCTACTCCACGCGTCGCCAGACGGCAGCTACTTCACGAGGCTGGGCCGTGCCCTGTGGCGCACGCACACACACACACACACACACACACACAGAAAAAGCTTAATAAATGGGGTTGGGCTCTGCACCCTTAAAGGTTAAAAGTCCAAAAGCATGTTTAAGCCCCTAGAACTAGAGGCTGGGTCAGCTGTGTGAAACCAGATAGATAGAGAGCGGGAGGGGTAGAGGGAGAGCGAGAGGACAGAGACAGAACTTGAGAAAATGAAAGCGAGAAAGGGGAGACCTGATAGTTCCTTTAACACAGATATTCAGTGTGTAACCGACCCAGCAAAACATCTGTGATATACACTTACTGCCTTAAAAAACGCACTCACTGCTCATTTTATTAGAGAAGGTTTACAAGTGAAATGGAGAATACAGAACCCCCTACAGGGACACAGGAGGCTTAGGGCCAAAGCCGCGGAATGTAGATGGACTGACTGAAATATACTGTACATAGAAAATGTGCACGCATTCGTTCATCCCAGATTGATAAACAAAACGAACCAGCTTTGACTTTACTTCTCAAACTAATGGATCACAGTTTTCAATTTTCCGTCTCATCCGTSTCTCTCTCCTTCCCTCACTCTCTTTCTCCTACCCGTCTCTCTCCCCATCTGTGCCTAGTAATAGTGGCCCTGACAGAACCAGAGTGCTTTAATTTAACGGTTCTAAGTCACGGCGTGGTCAACCGCAGCACGCTCATTAACACTAAGAAACACTCACTTAACATTATTAACACTCATTAGGCCTAAACGCAGCCCGATACTCCTGCCGATCCATCAATACGCACTTCTAGCAACCAGACACCTAACAACACACTGGATGTGTCCCAAATTGAAGCCTACTCCCTATGTAGTGCACTACTTTTGACCAGGGCTCTGGTCAAATGTAGCACACTATGTCGGGAATAGGGTGCCATTTGGGATGCACAGCTCTCGTAGTTCACTCTATCATAGGCTTGGCAGATCATCAACATCATAATCAAGAGAGACAGGATAAGGTTTTAGGACATAACTGTAATTATGTTAGCATATCGGCTCTGAGGGAAGAGCAATAATGTGTGAAATCTGTGTGTGTGTGTGTGTGTGTGTGTGTGTGTGTGTGTGTGTGTGTGTGTGTGTGTGTGTGTGTGTGTGTGTGTGTGTGTGAAGTCATCTCAGTTCGTGGCACACTGTCTTGTTTACAGTGACAGTCTGACAGTGTGATACTGTAGCTCAACTACAGCAGTGGCGGTTGAATGACTGATGTCTTTCTCAGGGTTGAACGAACGAAAGAAAATGGGTAAATAACAAATGAATGATGTTCGTTAGACCTCCTGGGTAGTGGACCTTCCTGTAGTGGTCCCAGATTTGGGGATTGAGGAACTAGGAGGATGTGGGATACAACTCCATGCCAGAACATTTGGCTAAAACTCTATGAATACCCAAAGGTGATTGGTTTAAGGTTGGCTCTAATGCAATGGTTCTGAACCAGGGGTACTAGTACCTGGCCTATACACAGGGAGTACTTGAGAAGACTCATAAGGCGTACTGGTTAAATGCACACGAGGGGTGAGTTCAGGGACAAATGTATTTGGTGGTATAGTAACCAAARAAAGTTGAGAAATTGAGAAGGGRTGTGTGCTTAGTCTCCTCCTATACTCCCTGTTCACCCACGATTGCGTGGCCACGCACAACTCCAACACCATCATCAAGTTTGCCCCACGACACCGTGGGGGTCGGGCGTAAACACCTGCGACGATGAGACAGCCTACCGTGACATGGCAGTGTGGTGCCAAAACAACAACCTCTCCCTCAATGTYAGTAARTCCAAGGAGCTGATCAGGGACTACAGGAAAATGGGGGGTGAGCACGCCCCCATCCACATCACAGGGCTGCAGTGGAGCAGGTCGAGAAATGAAAGTTCCTCGGAGTCCAAATCACAAAGGACTTAAAATGGTCCACATAYGCAAACAGTCGGGAAGAAGGCACGACAGYGCCTCTCCCCCCTAGGGAGGTTGAAAAGATTTGGCATGGGCTCTCAAATCCTCAAAAATGTCTACAGGTCCTCCATTGAAAGCATCTTGACTGGCATCACTGCTTGGTATGGCAACTGCACCGTCCTACATCGCATGCTACTACAGTGTGGTGCGGACAGCCCAGTACATCACTGGGGCTGAGCTCCCTGCCATCCAGGACCTCTAAAAATTGTTAAAGACTCCAGCCACCCAAGCCATAGACTGYTCTCTCTGCTTCCGCACGGTAAGCGGTACCGGATCTTCAAGTCTGACCTCAACAGGAYCCTGAACAGCGTCTTTCACCAAGCCATAAGACTGCAAAATAGCTAACARAAATTGACTATCTGCATTGACCGTTCTACTTAATTTCTCTATGCACTCACACTCACTCTATGCACACTTAATTTGCTCATGCACACACATTCATGCGGACTCCACACATATGCACACACAGTCAAATACAATAATCATATAACTGTATGCTGCTGCTTCTCTGTTGATCATATATCCTGATGCCTAGTCACCTTACCCTTATACATATCTAACCCTACCACTCCAGTACCCCTGCACATTGTAAATATGGTACTGGCACTGACCGTGTATATCGCTTACTTACTTTCTCGTGTTTTTCTTCTACGTGACTAATTTAGTCTTTTTTTTTGTCGTAAAACTGCATTCTTGGGAAAAAACAAGAAAGAAAGGCATTTCACTGTATTTGTGCACGTGACAATAATAACGTGAAACTTTATTGCTCTAATGCATACAGGGACAACCCAAGCCGTTCCATTTCTCTCTGTGTCYGCCTGACAATGTGCGAGTGAGAGTACTACTCCAGGAAATGAACTTGTGGGTTAAACGCACCTGCAGGGAACCTCGTTTAATGTGACACGTCCATCTTAGTCTACATCTCAACTGTGTTTATACAGAGTGTGCGATAGCCATCTCAGTCCTCTCCCATCACTCTTGGCTGAACTTTATGGTAACGGATGCACAACATTAACAGATTGCCCAACTGTAGATCACTAGGACCTATGTGATTTTTTACATGTTTTTATTTAACCTTTATTTAACTAGGCAAGTCAGTTAAGAACAAATTCTTATTTACAATGACGGCCTACCCCGGACAACGGTGGGCCAATTGTGCGCCGCCCTATGGGACTCCCAATCACGTCTGGATGTGATACAGTCTGGATTTGAACCAGGGACTGTAATGACACCTCTTGCACTGAGATGCAGTGACTTAGAGCCACTCGGGAGCCCAAGGCTACTTACCCTACTTAAAATCACATAGAGAGACAGAAATGGAAGGAGGGAGGGATGGGCGGTGAGAAAGAAAGAAAGAACAAAAGAACGAAAGAAAGAGAGAACGAAAGAAAGAACACAGTTCCTAGGGCTAGAACCCTGGACTCAGAGTCCAGTCATGACTTAGACACAGACATAAACACTCACTTCTGGAGGGAGTGACTGGTGTTGTTGATTCCCAGGTGCTGAATGTCCTAATAACCATTAGGCACACACACACACACACACACACACACACACACACACACACACACACACACACACACACACACACACACACACACACACACACACACACACACAAACTTATGGAGTGAGTGGTGCTGAGTGTTTTGAGGGCCAGGCAGCGCCACAGCAGACATGGCCCGGCCCTCGTAACCATCACATAGACTAAAAGGGATCGGTGATGCTGAGGGCCATTTCAAAGAGTTCAGCTCCAGTTTTACAAGCCTTTACAACCTCTCATTTAGGAGGTGGTGGGAGAGTGACGAGTCTACAGAGAGGAGTTTTAACACTATCCAGGGCTTATTGGGGCTGTGGAGTAATCCGGGTCACTGCAGAGAGGTGGAACTTTGTTATTCACACTGTGTGTGTGTGTGTTTCACTAGAGCTTTATTAAAGATTTATTAAAGATAATAAAGATTGTGGCTAGTAATGGTGAGTGGATCTTTACCGTCATTCTATAACCTCCTTTATGTATATTTTGGGGGCAAGCTCCTGTCCTAGAATTTGGATATGAAAAATGAATCACTTCTCACAGGTTTCCTCACTCTAACTCTCAACACCTCAGTCCCAGGGAGAGATACCTCACACGATAATACATCTGAGAGGCAGGGAAGGATGCGTGGGAGAACCACACCATGAMAAATAAGCCTCAATCTGTTTGACTGGGTCTTCATCCAAAGATGCTATCAGATGTATTAAGCCCAGGTGTGTTAGAAGTACCATTCCTTCCACTGGATTCAATCTACATTCCTGATGTACATAACAGACTGTAAATACTGACCGGATCACGTAATGTTTCAATGTACAAGATATCTTAAATGATGAGGAGATTGGGAAATAGTATGCTGGACCTACTATTTGGAGGAAGGGTGGGGGTAAAGAGGTAAGGGGACAGAGCTTCTGCGTTAAGAATGAATTAATCACTGCATTTAAACTTAATATAGGTCCTGAAAGGTGCTGAAATTCAGGTCATATGACAAGGATACAACATATAAGCTGAGGACGCCGTATAGYTCACAACACCCCCAGCCAGCCAGGGGCCATTGCTAGGTGTTAGGAGTTTTTCCGCTCCCTCATTAAAAGGCAATTCAAGTTGTCACTCGCCACTTGTGATAGTTAAAGCAAACACCATAAAGTTTTCCACATTTCCCTGCTCTCTCTGCTAGACTCCTGCCTCTACATGGGCTAAATCCCAAATGGCACCCTATATAATGCACTACTTTTGACAAGAGCCCTATGGGCCCTGATCAAAAGTAGTGAACTACATAAGGACTGGGGTGCCATTTGGGACGCACCCATACTGTACTAACCACTCGACTCTATGAGCTGGGCTGAGACTGACTTTTGGTTTAATGCAGTAATAAGAGCAGTGTGAGAAATATGCACATCTCACATTTCCACACCGGTCCTAACTCCCGAGGCCCTGAGGAGGGCGTGCATCTTGCCGGTTCCTGCTCWACTTTTTTTGTRGCTATTTTCGCGWAAATTATTACTTTGTTTTCCTTGCAAKATTTCTTACGACCGACAAACACTTCTGGATCATGAATCGGAAGCTACACACTTCTCTCAGCCTCCCAAATGTGGAATACTATTCTCTCCTTTGTTCGGCGCACAGTTGYTTACCTGTTGCTGCTGACCGAGATAACCCGAAGGCAACGAAGAAGAGTAAGGAAAGGGAGACTCCAAGCTAGGCTGAAGACAGGCTACACGGCCTCTTCTTCCTGGTATTCTAATGGCTAATGTCCAATCGCTGGAAAATAAACYTTGTGGACTCAGAGCAAGGCTTCAATCGCAGAGGGACACAAGGGAATGCTGTGCCTTTGTTTTAACAGAAACATGGCTGACTGACAATATAGTCGRCTCTGCTATTCAACCAGATGGCTTTTCCATTTTTCCRTATGGATCGAACGGTGGTTTCTGGTAAGAGTAGGGGGAGGTGTATGCTTGCTCATCAACAATTCCTGCTGTACCGAAGTTGAAAACATCTCGAGCTCCTGTTCACCTGACCTGCCGACCCTACTATATGCAGAGGGAATTCATGTGTGTCATTATCACAGCTGTGTACATGCCGCCAAAGCAAACATCAAGGCGGCACTCAGTGAACTGTATAAGAATAGTCGACCCCCCATAAATAGTAAGGTGACTATTTCTGCCAATCAGATCATATCTCTCTGTTCCTACTCCCCGCCTACAAGCAGCAACTCAAGAGGGCGCCACCAACACAGAGAATAGTCAGACTCTGGACAGAGGAGGCAGACCCAAAGATGCAGGACTGTTTTGAGAATACTGATTGCATATTATGTTCAAAGATTCACCTRTCAACATTGAGGAATATACATCGTCAGTCAGCATTCATTAGGAAATGTGTTGATGATATTGTAGCCACAATAACAATCTGGACATACGTCAACCAAACACCCTGGATGAACGGATAAATCTGAAAATTCATTAGGGACGCATAAATACAATACAGACTCAGACTTTTGGCAAGGACTACAGACTAGGACTATGTGGCAAGGGCTAGAGACTATAATGGACTACATTTACATTTGACATATTTAGCAGGTGCTCTTATCCAGAGCGATTTACAGTTAGTGCATTCATCATAAGATAGTTAGGTGGGACAATCACATAACACAGTCATAGTAAGTACATTTTTCCTCAATAAAGTAGCTACCAGCAAAGCCAGAGCTAGTAAGGGGGGGRAAGTAAAGTGCAAGTGTCAGTCTTTTTTGACGGGGTGGGGGTTGGTCACGGTTGAGCGTGAGAAGGGGGTACAAGGGGGTGGAGGGTGCTGTRGKATTATTTAAGATACTCTTTGAAGAGGTAGGGTTTCAGAWGTTTTKGGGAGATGGGCASGGACTCTGCTGTCCTAGCTTCAGGGAGAAGACGATTCCACCATTGGGGTGCCAGGGCAGAGAAGAGCTTGGACTGGGCTGAGCGGGAGATGCCCTCCCGTAGGGGTGGGAGGGTCAAGACACCAGAGGTGGCGGAATGCTCGGGTTGGGGTGCAGGGTTTGAGCATAGCCTGAAGGTAGGAAGGGGCAATTCCTCTTGCTGCTCTGTAAATTAGTACCATGATCTTGTAATGGATGTGAGATTCGATTGGAAGCCAGTTGAGTGTGCGGAGGAGCGGGGAGAACTTGGAAAGGTTGAACACCAGGTGGGCTGCAGCATTCTGGATAACTTGCAGGGGTTTGATGTAGAAAGGAGTGTCTCCACCTGGGTGTCAGAGGGAGGAATCAGAAAAGTAGTTGAGTGTCATCCGCATAGCAATGATAGGAGACCATGTGAGGATATGACAAAGCCAAGTGACTGTGTAAGAGAAGAGTAGGGCATATGACTGAGCCCTGGAGGACACCAGCAGTGAGAGTATGTGGTGCAGACACAGATCCTCTCCACGTCTCCTGGTAGGAGCAGCCTGCCAGGCAGGATGCAATCGAAGAGTGTGCAGAGCCTGAAACACCCAGCCCTGAGTGGGTGGACAGGCAGATCTGATGGTGCACGGTGTCAAAGGCAGTGGATAGATCTAGAAGGATGAGAACATAGGAGAGAGAGTCAGCTTTGTCAGTGCGGAAAGCCTCCGAARGTGGCTTTAACAGCGGATACAGAGGAAGAGAAGTTAGACAAGAGGGAGTGAAAGGATGATAGGCAATCTGGAAGTTTAGTTTTCCTCCATTTACACTCAGCAGCCTGCAGCCGTGTTCTGTAAGCTCGCAATGAGTCACGGAGCAGGAGGGGAGGGCTGAGCCGGCCGGGAGGAAAGGGGACAGTGCTAGTCATGGGATGCGGAATGCGAGGAGAGTAGGGTCGAAGAGGCAGAATCGGGAGACAAGAGGGAGAAGGATTTAGCAGAAGGGAGAGATGATAGGTTAGAAGAAGAGTCGTGGGAGAGAGAGAGCGAAGACTGCAATGGCGCATAACCATCTGTGTAGCGGCTGAGTGGTTAGGGTTGGAGGAGGGGGAGACAGAAAAGGAAACAAAGTAGTGATCAGAGACCTGGAGGAGGGTTGCGGTGAGATGAGGTCAAGCGTATTTGCCTGCCTTCTGAGTGGGAAGGGACTGGGAAAGGGTGATGTCAAAAGAGGCAAGGAGTGGAAAGAAAGAGTTGGAAATAAATTAGACGCAGATGTCTGGAGCTTATCAAGGTGTCAAGCTCATTGAGGAGCTCTAAGGGGACCTGGTGGACGATAGATGACAACAATGTTAAGTGTGGCTGGACCATTGACAGTGATAGCATTGAATTCAAATGAGGAAATGGACAGATGAGTGAGGGAGAAAAGACAAAATCGCCACTTAGGTGAAATAAGTAGCCCTGTGCCACCACCGCAATGACCAGATGCTCTCGGACTATGAGAGGAAATGTAGTCAGATGAAGAGAGAGAAGCTGGAGTAGTAGTGTTCTCTGGAGTGATCCATGTCTCCGTCAGGGCCAAAAAGTAAAGGGACTGAAGGGCAGCAAAGGCTGAGATGAACTCAGCGTTCTTGACTGCAGATCGGCAGTTCCAAACGCTGCCAGAGTCCAGGAATTCCGCATGGGTTGTGCACTCAGGGTACACTAAATTAAAAGGGTTTCAGCCAAGGGGTGGGGAGCGTCTAATGTGAACAGGTATAGAAAACCAAAGCTACAAAAGAGCAAAATRACGTAATCTGAAAATAACTAGCTGAGAGAATGGTGTGGAGCCTTCCTCTCTTTCCTTTCTCGAATAACTCAGTAGAACAACTTGGCAGAACTATCTTTGTTTCGGCGACGGTCTTAGTTTTGCGGCAAAGCCGCCACGGACAGCTGCCACTGAAAAAACAGGGGAAACTGAAGTACTAACACTAATTGCTAATTGCYTTGCAGAGGTGAAGACCACACCTCCCCATACTAATTGCTGATTGCCTAGGAGAGGAGAAACCACTCCCTCTCCAATACAGCCACTGATTACAAACATAACAAAAGTCACAAATTGCCCTGTCCCTTAATCCTGATTGATGTGTCAACAATCAWCTGCAAGTTCATAGCAGTCAGCAGCTCACRCAYCAAGTATGCTACTGGGAAGACGGGCAGCACTTAAAGTAGATGGCCCTAGCTAGCAAAAAGACAGAACTAGATGACAACAGGTTAAGTCAGAAATTATGCAATAGTTACTACTGGAGATACAGTATCAGGAGTCCTCTAGCTATAGAAGGCAAATCCAGCTGCGCTCACCAAAGCCTCCCTCCCAGATGAACTTAACACATTCTATGCTCGGTTCGAGGCAGACAATACCGAGCCATCCAGGAAGGCTCTCGCTGCTCCGGAATACCAAGTGCATTCGCTCTCCGAGGCTGTTGTGAGGAAAACTCTGAAAAAGAGTGAATAGTCACAAAACCGCCAGCCCAGATGGCATCCCTGGCCGYGTCCTCAGAGTGTGTGCTGACCAGATGACAGCTGTCTTCTTTGACATCTTCAACCTGTATTCCCCACTTGCTTCAAGGAGACCACCATCATCCCAGTGCCCAAGAACATCAAGGTGACCTAGCCACTTCACGCCAGTCATCATGAAGTGCTTTGAGAGGCTGGTCATGGCCGACATTAAGGCCAGCATGCCAGGCACGCTGGACCCACTCCAATTTGCCTACTGCTCCAACAGATCCATGGAAGATGCGTTTTCCATTGTTATTCACATGGCCCTAACACATCAGGACAAGAGGAACACCTACAGTATGTGAGAATGCTGTTCATTAACGACAGTTCAGCATTCAGCACTATTTTTCCCTCCAAGCTTGACACCAAGATCAGAGGCCTGGGTTTGGACACCACACTATGCGACTGGATCCTGGACTTCCTGAYGCGCAGATCACAGGCTGTGAGGATTGGCAACAACACCTCCGCCACACTTACACTTAACACAGAAGCCCTGGAGGGGTGTATACTTAGCCCTCTGCTGTACTCCCGGTTCACCCATGACTGCGTGGCTTTGCACGACACCAACTCCATCATCAAGTTTTCTGACAACACCATGGTTGTTGGCCTGATAACCAACAACAACAAGTCAGCCTATAAGGAGGAGGTAAGTGAACTGGCATTATGGTGCCATGACAACAATCTCTCCCTCAACGTCAGCAAAACAAAGGAGTTGATTGTTGAATTCGGGAAGCAGAGTAGGGAACATGCCCCGATTCACATCAACGGGCCTGCAGTAGAGAATGTCAGCAGTTTTAAGTTACTCTGCGTCCACATCACGCTGGACTTGACATGGACCAACTGTTGTCAAGAGGGTGTAATAGTGCCTCTACTTCCTAAGGCAGCTGAAGAAATGTGGCATGCCACCCTTGGTCCTCTCCAAATACTACCGCTGCACCATTGAGAGCGTCCTGACCGGTTGCATCACGGCCTGGTACGGGAATTGCTCCATCCACGACTGCAAGGCCCTACAGCGGGTGGTGAGGGAACGTGCTCCTATCTATCAAGGATATCTACTCRAAAAGGAAGGAAGTCCCGCAGCATCATCAAGGACCCCACACACCCCAGCCACAAACTGTCCACTCCCTTACCGTCGGCCAGATGGTATTGTTTTTTTGCTTTTTGTTTTTAACCTTTTTAAATAAATCCTCTTAAAGATCTCTAAAGATTGGTGTCCCACCCTCGGGATGGTTGAGCTAATGCGCACTAATGTGATTAGCATGTTGTAAGTAACAAGAACATTTCCCAGGACATAGACATATCTTATATGGGCAGAAAGTTAMAATTCTTGTTAATCTAACTGCACTGTCCAATTTACAGAAGCCATTACAATGAAAACAAACCATGCTATTGTTTGAGGAGAGTGCACAGTTATGTACTAGAAAATGTATATATTGACCAATTAGGCATATTTGAGCAGACTTGAACCAACTTTTTGAACAGAATTGCAATGGTTCATTGGATCAGTCTAAAACGTTGCACATACACTGCTGCCATCTAGTGACCAAAATCAAAATTGTGTCTAGAGTCCTAAGTCAGATAATGGCCTTTCTCTTGCATTTTAAAGATGATGGGGGGAAAAAATACAAAGAAAATGCATAGTTTTTTCTTTGTATTATCTTTTACCAGATCTAATGTGTTATATTCTCCTACATTAATTTCACATTTCCACAAACTTCAAAGTGTTTCCTTTCAAATGGTATCAAGAATATGGATATCCTTGCTTCAGGTCCTGAGCTACAGGCAGTCAGATTTGGGTATGTCATTTTAGGCGAAAATTTATAAAAAAGGGTCCGATCCTTAAGAGGTTCTAGGCATGTCAGTTAAGACGGCCTACTCTAACCCGGACGACGCTGGGCCAATTGTGCGTCACCCTATGGGACTCCCAATCACAGTCGGTTGTGATACAGCCTGGAATTGAACCAGGGTCTGTAGTGACACCTCTAGCACTGAGATGCAGTGCCTTAGACCGCTGTGTCATGAGGTCTGATACCAACAAGCTCTGAGACAGTTTCTATCTACCAGACTGCTGAACACTTGAAATGGACTGACCACCGGCACTGACTCTCTCCGCACCTTAGCTCACACCCAGACAGACACACACATACATTCATGCTACACACACACATCAAAACTGCTTCCTACCGTACTCTTACTTAATATTGCTAAATAGAGCACAATTTAAACACAAGCCCCACAATCCCACCTTCCCCAAGACACGTGTAAATATTGGACTATAAACTGTGCCTAGTCCTGTGTTATGCTAAAATGTTTATTCTATTCTACTGAGCCATTTACTTCATGTTTGTATTCTTATCTTTTATTAATTGTTTGACAATTGTTGTTGCATTGTCGAGAAGGAACMTGCAAGGAAGCGTTTCGTTGGACGGTGCATACCATGTGAATGCTGTACATACAACTAATACAACTTGAAACTGTTGAAACTGAATGCCAGGATCTGATTTGCTGCTCAAAATCATCAWATCAAATCAAATCAACCTGTATTTGTYACATGCGCCGAATACAACAGGTGTAGATCTTACCGTGAAAYGCTTACTTACAAGCCCTTAACCAACAGTGCAGTTCAAGAAGAGTGAGAAAAATATTTACCAAATAAACTAAAGTAAAAATAYTATAAAAAAGTAACACAATAAAATAACAATAACGAGTCTATMTACAGGGGGTACCRGTACCAAGTCAGTGTGCAGGGGTACAGGTTAGTKRMAGGTATATCAAAGCATATGGAAGCTGCAATAGACCTTATGCTGTCTTACTTTCTTTTGCCATTGCTAGAGTAATCAGAAATGAGGAACCAGAGGGGAAAACTGAGGGATAATGATCACACTTTTATTATCCACACTACATGACGGTAGGCTTCAGAACGTGAGATGGCCTTGCAAAGACGTCTCAGTTATCACCCTACCTCCCGTGTCTACTCCCCCTTAAAAAGATGCTTGTAAAAACAACACTCATTTAAKTCAAACATACATTTGTGTTGCTGTATGTTGCTCAATAGTTGCATGGGACTCTGTGGAGGGAGCTCTTTACTGTCTTTTCCTGCCAGTTTACTGCCGGACATCTGAATATAAGCCAATTGCTTAAATATGAACACACATACACACATACACACACTGATTTTACTCACATATCCCAAAAATGTATACTTTATCAAACCAATTCAAGCAGTTAATCATTTGTAGGAATCAACGGATAACAGCCAATATCACTACTTTACTACCATTCTGGAGCACCTTCTAACAGCCAGGATTGTGTGTGTGTGTGTGTGTGTGCTGCTCTAACCACAGTCCTGCATGGGTGTTTATCATTTTAACCGATCTCAGTCCTGTATGGGCAGTGTGTGCTCTGTACAGTCCTTCATGTAGGGCAGTGTGTGTGTGTGCGCTGTACAGTCTTTCATGTAGGGCAGTGTGTGTGCTGTACAGTGGCATTGCCTGTCAAGGTTTTTGGCACCATGGGCACCGTCCACCCCCCATCCTGCCCCACCCCGTCCCGCCCACCCAACATGGCAGGACATGGTCCCTCTCCTGGAATCCTGTGGTCCTCGTCGGGATGCCCTGTTGCCTGCCTGCATCCAGCTGCTTATTTTTCAAAGGAAAGAATGTGAGAATTGGCGCAACGCTAAACAGTGTGGTTTTACAAAGCTAACTTTAATAAGATGGCCGATGAGAGACAAGGAGGTAGAAGGGCCCAAGTGTGGTGGGAAGTGGCGGGGCAATGCTGGGCGGGAGGGGGGGGGAGGGGGGGGGGCGGGGTGTACACGTGTGTCTTTTGCGTGCGAGCGTGTGTGTGTGTGTATACCACCCCCATCACACATCCTTTCACCCCCACCTGGCAGAGAATGTCCCAACAGAGACTCTCTCCTCTTACACAAATAAACCAGATATGAGACACACACACTCCCATTGTCTCTGCTTAACATTGAGCAGATGAAATAACAGTGAACGGGAGAGTGAGTGAGCATCGAAAACAACATGATCTGAAGACACAAATCTAAATGAGGCAGTCGTTTAGTGCTAAACTCTAAGCCCTCCTGTCGACAGGCTGATAGCATCTTCATTAGCTGCTCTTCATACAGACACAAAGACATAGCGAAGAGAGAGTCAGTCAGTCGGTGGTCTGAATAGCAGCAGCTCTCTGAAGAGTTGTGAAAGTTCTTTAGAGAGACGCGCACAAACTCACACACACGCGCACCAACAGTTGGCATCCAAATATAATCCAGTCAGTGGCGACCCGTCATTCAGGGCAGGTGGAGCTGTTATCAGCCCCGCCTTTTTAGCTAAAAAAAGATATATATATATTATTTATTTTTGTCTGTTTTGCATGTTATTTTAGCATTAATACGTGTCACATATGTGTTTGCAAACGATTAAAAAATAACAATAGTTAATAATAAAGCCACGTACAAACATGGGGGTGGGGCAGCCAGCGGAAAATACGGAGCGTATGGATGGGTAATGTTCTTTAGTTGCGCCGTGATTGGCTCAGTGCTCTGTCACACACGGGGACACTACGTCACTGCAAAATCTACGGGGAGAGCTCGAAAATTCAAGCCCCTTCGTTGCTGCCATAGATTTACATTAGAAGAGCCCATCCAAGAAGGCTCAAGGGCATTGGCCACAGATAAAATTACGTAAAATCACTTTATATCTACCGTAGCTTTGATTGGACTGACCATACATCATACTTTCAAAATCTTAGCTAGCAAGCTAGACAAGCAGTCATTGTCATGAATCAAGTCGACCATCTACTGGCAAATCCTTTTCCAATCTTGTCATATGAAGAGAAATTCTTGATAAAATGTATTGTTGCTCATCAGCCATTGGACATAAACATTACAAAACAAGTTGGACATCGCAAATTCAACAATGAGTGGTTTGGAAGGATCCAGTGGCTTACTGCAAGCTTTGCAAAGCAATCATTAGCCTGCTATTCAGTGGAGAGGGTGTGTGGTCCAAGTCTGAGTTTATGGGTCTCTTTTCCATCTTAAAATTATAAACATTCACTCATAACACACCATGGGCCAGAAAAGGTTGAATACATTGGCCATGATGTCAATCCAATGTGACTTCTGCCTCGTTCAAAACAACTTGAAACTCGGAACTGGGAAATCGAAGATTTCTTGGAGTTCAAGACAACTGGGAACTCGGGGGGAAAAACGAGGTCCGACTGGGAAAATACGTTTTGAACGGTCATCCCAACTCGGAATTCCAAGTCGGGAACTCGGGCCTCTTTCTATAGCTCCGACCTGAAGATCACTGACATCATGATTCGACCTATTTTTTCCCGAGTTCCCAGTTGTCTTGAAAGCACCATAAATCCAGAGAAGGCCAGACTTTGATGATTGCGTTTGATGACAAAATTTGCCAACAAGAAGGACCGCTGCACCACCTTCCTGTTCAACTGTGCACATCACAACAAGGTGAGTCAAAACATGTATTGTATGCTGCTGCATAAATTATGTAATATGCCAGGGAGATATGTATACTGTAGCTAAGAAAGTAATATTAATTGTATGTTGTGTGGTAAGCTGTTAGTAGCCCATGTGCCTCACCCTAATAATTTGGTCCCTTTCACCTCATAAGTTAGCCTACTGTTTTGACTTGGTGGTAAACACGTAGCCTACAGTCTGTTTTATAGAAATGTAATCATTGAATAATTTAAGAGCTTTCATTGTCTGCTTATATGCCCCCTTTATTTATCCTACGGTTCTGACTTGGTGTACAGGGAGAATACTGTTCTGAATTCTGTACATTTCAAAGGTGCTGAACAAATAGTTATRTTGACTACGTCCATCCTAGCTCACTCATAAATGTCTTAATCGAAGTTACGGATTGGCTCTTATCTGCTTGTCGTTCCCTTAWGCCATTGTTTGTACATCTCAATTGTCAGTAGAAATCACATTTGTTTAACCCTCCTGCTGTGTTCCGGAGTTTTCTCTCTGAAAAATGTAGTTCATTTAATCTGATTGTCATAAGGTTCCATGACRTTGTCCACACATCTGAACACACAAAATACATTCATTACATTTTGGATGTTTTATTTAACTTTTGTACACCTGGAGTGTTCCTGATCAAAAATGACCAGTCATTAGAAATTAATGGTTGAGACTACAATTAGTGTAGAAAATTGAGGTCAGGCACATGCCCTTTCATCAGATAGACACCATTCATCAGATATACACCTCTCCCAGACCCCACATGCATGTATGCATGTTTGAGCACACACAMTCACACCTCACTCCCCTTCTTGGCTTCCATGGCAACCCCCACGGGAACCTTTCCCCAATAGAATCTTTCCCCCACGGGAACCACACCGGTTGGCATTCTCACAAACAATCGCAATATTGTTTCAATAATATATAGAACTTTTYTCGCAGCTCTGGTATATAAAGCTTTTTTGAGGCCTTGCTCACAATTAATTCTGTGGCAGCACAATGACCAAACGATATACTGTATGTGAGGCTCTTGATCATATCTTTGATCATGACATCGGYGAGGAGGAGAGAGGCCAGGAAACTGACAGTGAAGATGCCGTAGAGGATGCCATAGTCTGTGATAAATAGCACAATATGTTTCATCTGAGTATTTGTTATAGTCAAAATAATCCATACATTATGCTTTCTTTTACTCAAAAACGAGTTGTATGAGCTCAGGTAAACGAGGCCTACATGCCTACAGATCTAACACAGCATTAGGTGATAATATMTGTATTATTATGGATTTATAAYCAGCTATAATGTGGCGGTCATTTTGGACCGGGAACACAGAATTAATTAACATGAAACGAACACAACAGGAGGGTTAAGCAAGTCAGCCATATCAGCTATGTTTTTGAAAAGGCAGTAAATGAGGCTAATGAACTGTTTCACTGCCAGATAAGGCTCTGCTGACAGCCAGGTGTAGCAGTGGTAAGGATTCACTCCATGGTGCTGAAAAGAAAGCTCTGCTGTTGGGACAACTTTATGTAGGTTTTGTGGGCACCGTTTGTCACCGTTAAAGTGCAATTAATGTATTGTTTAGTGTTGTGTTGTGCCTTTGCTGGCATGCATCTAAAAAACATTTTTGTTTGCCCCACCAAGGTTTACATGCTAAAATCGCCACTGGTAAAGAGCATAGGGAGCTCGTGAGTTCCAAGTTTGGGGAAGCTTACAATTTATCCTACCATCTGCGTGCCAGTTATGATTATTTTCATGTGCACAGTTTCATTTCAATAATAATGTTTTTGTTTCTCAAAATCATTGTCACGTGGTTAATCATTTAAAAAAACATTTTGAGAGTTTGCGTCATCAAGATCTACATGTTAAAATCGCCACTGAATCCAGCAGGGGAACAACTTTGGTTCGAGACATAATGTTATTATTATTATTTCAACTGTTTTATCCAGTCTGATAAACACTCCAAACAGCCTACCCGACCGCTCGGAGGCGTCCGCATGGTCCTAAAGCACACCGTTGCCTCATTTTGCATCACATTCCAATGATAAAACTGTGGGGGGGGGGCAAAAATGCAATTTCAGAATGTGGGGGGGACATGTCCCTCGTCCCCAGTGAAAGTGGTGCCCCTGGAATCCAGTATACAATAACACTGTTAAATCACCAATTTAATATATATATAATTATGCCAATCTCAAAAATACTTTTCAAGAAAACACATTTCCTGAGCTTAGTTTTGATTATTTTAAAGGTCATTAGTAATGGTAATAGGGCTCATGCATTGCCCCTGTGTCGGTGGTGTTGTATATGAGCCTGTACAGTGGTTGCTTCCTGTCTGTTTTATTATGGCTTTAAAATCAAACGCAGCTCTAGGAAGGGTGTTAGCCCCAGTGTGGGTCTGTGCAGCCTGGCCCGCCCCTTCGCTTCCCGAGGGAGGTTGGGGTCTTAAGTGACCTCCGATAACAATGGATGATGTTGGCATGTAGTGTATGTGTATTTGGGCGGGTGCCCAGTGCGGGTAGACTGTGCCCCATAACCAGTGGTTGTGACAAAAGCACATATCACAGCATACTACAGCAAACTCTCTAGAGACAGCAGGAGCGGTAGAGATACTCTGAATGATCGGCTATGAAAAGTCAACTGACATTTACTCCTGAGGTGCTGACCTGTTGYACCCTCGACAACCACTGTGATTATTATTATTTGACCCTGCTGGTCATCTAGGAACATTTGAACATCTTGGCCATGTTCTGTTATAATCTCCACCCGGCACAGCCAGAAGAGGACTGGCCAGCCCTCATAGCCTGGTTCCTCTCTAGGTTTCTTCCTAGGTTCTGGCCTTTCTAGGGAGTTCTTCCTAGCCACCGTGCTGCTACACCTGCATTGCTTGCTGTTTGGGGTTTTAGGCTGRGTTTCTGTACAGCAGTTTGTGACTTCAGCTGATGTAAAAAGGGTTTGATAAATACAKTTGATCGATTGATTGATTGATACTACAGGTTGCGGAGGGTGTGAGAAGCTCAGTTCTGGTGAGAAAAAAAATACATTCTACTCCAAAATGAATGAAAATAAAAGGATGCTGACATCTAAAATATATACTAAACAAAAATATAAATGCAACATGTAAAGTGTTGGTCCAATGTTTTATGAGCTGAAATTAAGGATCCCAGGAAATGTTCCATACACACAAAAAAAAAATCTCTAAAATGTTCTCAAATTTGTTTACATCCCTGTTAGTGAAAATGTATCCTTTGCCAAGATAATACATCCACCTGACAGGTGTGGCATATCAAGAAGCTGATTAAACAGCATTAGCATTACACAGGTGCACCTTGTGCTGGGGACAATAAAAGACCACTCTAAAATGTGCAGTTTTGTCACACAACACAATGCCACAGATGTCTCAAGTTTTGACGGACCGTGCAATTGGCATGCTGACTGCAGGAATGTCCACCAAAGCTGTTGCCAGAGAATTTAATGTTAATTTCTCTACTATAAGCCACCCCCAACATCGTTTTAGAGAATTTGGTAGTATGTCTATCTGGCTTCACAACAGCAGATGCGGTGTCACACCCTGGCCTTAGTTATCTTTGTTTTCTTTATTATTTTAGTTAGGTCAGGGTGTGACATGGGGATGTATGTGTTTTTGTATTGTCTAGGGTTTTTGTATGTTTATGGGGCAGTGTTCAGTCTAGGTGTTTGTATGTCTATGGTTGCCTAGATTGGTTCTCAATTAGAGACAGCTGTCTATCGTTGTCTCTGATTGGGAGCCATATTTAGGCAGCCATAGTCATTAGGTAGTTTGTGGGTGATTGTCTATGTCTTTACGTTAGTTGCTTGTGTATGCACTTTCGTTTTATAGCTTCACCGGTCGTTTGTTGTTTTTGTATAGTTTGTCAGTGTCGTTTCGTGTCATCTTCGGTAATAAAAGAAGATGTACTGTTATCACGCTGCGCCTTGGTCCTCCCTCTCTCATTGTTACGACGATCGTGACATGCGGTGCGGTTGTGGGAAAGCGGTTTGCTGATGTCAACAGAGTGCCACATGGTGGCGGTGGATTATGGTACGGGAGCATAAGATACATACAACGAACACAATTGCATTTTATCGATGGCAATTTGAATGCATTCGTGACAGAATCCTGAGGCCCATTTCATGCCATTCTTCCCCCCGCTATCACCTCATGTTTCAGAATGGTAATACACAGCCCAATGCTGCAAGGATCTGTACACAATTCCTGGAAGCTGAAAATGCCCCAGTTCTTCCATGGCCTGCATACTCACCAGACATGTCACCCATTGAGCAGTTTGGGATGCTCTGGATCGTCGTGTACGACAGCGTGTTCCAGTTCCCAATACTCCAGCAACTTCGCACAGCCATTGAAGAGGAGCGGGACAAACATTGCACAGGCCACAAACAACAGCCTTATCAACTCTATAAAAAAAGAGATGTGTTGCGCTGCATGAGGCAAATGGTGGTTACACCAGATACTGACTGGTTTTTCTTATACACACCCCTAACTTTTTAAGGTATCTGTGACCAGTCATGTGATATCCATAAATAGGGCCTAATATATTTATTTTAATGACTGATTTCTTTATATGGACTGTAACTCAGTAAAATCTTTGAAATTGTTGCATGTTGCGTTTATATTTTTGTTCAGTATAATTTCACCCACCAGAAATGAGTCCCAAAACATATTGGTCCATATTGTAGCCAGATGTGCTATTTGAATAAGCATTATTCACTGATGAAGTCGGTAGCCTAGTGGTTAGAGCGTTGGACTTTTAACTAAAAGGTTGCAAGAGCAAATCCCTGAGCTGAAAGTCTGTCTTTCTGCCCCTGAACAAGGCAGTTAACCCACTTCATTGAAAATTAGAGTTTGTTCGTAACTGACTCGCCTAGTAAATTAAAAGCTTACCTGATGTGGCAAAAAATAAATAGGCTGAAGGTTTGCCCACCTGAATTTACAGTGGCTTGCGAAAGTATTCAAACCCCCTTGGCATTTTTCCTATTTTTGTGCCTTACAACCTGAATTAAAATATTTGGGTTGATCATTTGAATTACACAACATGCCTACCACTTTGAAGATGCAAAATAGTTTTTATTGTGAAACAAACAAGAAATAACACAAAAAACTTGAAAACTTGAGCGTGCATAACATATTCACCCCCCCAGTCAATACTTTGTAGAGCCACCTTTTGCAGCAATTACAGCTGCATGTTCTCTTGGGTATGTCTCTATAAGCTTGGCACATCTAGCCACTGGATTTTTGTCCATTCTTCTTGGGCAAAACTGCTCCAGCTCCTTCAAGTTGGATGGGTTCCGCTGGTGTACAGCAATCTTTAAGTCATACCACAGATTCTCAATTTGATTGAGGTCTAGGCTTTGACTAGGCCATTCCAAGACGTTTAAATGTTTCCCCTTAAACCACTCAAGTGTTGCTTTAGCAATATGCTTAGGGTCATTGTCCTGATGGAGGTGAACCTCCGTCCCAGTCTCAAATCTCTGGAAGACTGAAATAGGTTTCCCTCAAGATTTCCCTGTATTTAGCTCCATCATTCCTTCAATTCTGACCAGTTTTCCCAGTCCCTGCCGATGAAAAACATCCCCACAGCATGATGCTGCCACCACCATGCTTCACTGTGGGGATGGTAGTTCTCGGGGTGATGAGAGGTGTTGGTTTGCGCCAGACATAGAATTTTCCTTGATGGCCAAAAAGCTCAATTTTGTCTCTTGACCAGAGTACCTTCTTCCCATATGTTTGGAGAGCCTCCACATGCCTTTTGGCAAACACCAAACGTGTTTGCTTATTTTTTTCTTTAAGCAATGGCTTTTTTTCTGGCCACTCTTCCATAAAGCCTAGCTTTGTGGAGTGTACGGCTTAAAAGGGTCTATGGACAGATACTCCAATCTCTGCTGTGGAGCTTTGCAGCTCCTTCAAGGTGATCTTTGGTCTCTTTGTTACCTCTCTGATTAATGTCCTCCTTGCCTGGTCCATGAGTTTTGGTGGGCAGCCCTCTCTTGGCAGGTTTGTTGTGGTGCCATATTCGTTCCATTTTTTAATAATGGATTAATGGTGCTCCGTGGGATGTTCAAAGTTTCTGATCTTTTTTATAACCCAACCCTGATCTGTACTTCTCCACAACTTTTGTCCCTTGACCTGTTGGAGAGCTCCTTGGTCTTTCATGGTGCCGCTTGCTTGGAGGTGCCCCTTGCTTAGTGGTGTTGCAGACTCTGGGGCCTTTCAGAAACAGGTTATATATACTGAGATCATGTGACGCTTAGATTTCACACAGGTGGACTTTATTTAACTAATTATGTGACTTCTGAAGGTAATTTGGTTGCACCAGATTATATTTAGGGCTTCATAGCAAAGGGAGTGAATACATATGCACGCACCACTTTTCCATTTTTATTCTTTATTTTTTTGAAACAAGTCATTTTTTCCTTTCACTTCACCAATTTGGACTATTTTGTGTATGTCCGTTACATGAAATCCAAATAAAAATCCATTTAAATTACAGTTTTGTAATGCTAGAAAATAGGAAATACAACAAGGGGGATGAATACTTTTGCATGGCACTCTACCACAACCTTGACCAAACCGCCCTGCACATGCATCCACGTGCGCCATCGTGTGCATGCTGATTTGTTTCTCCCCACCAGACGCGTTTATGACAGGCAGGTTTAAAGTAGCAAAACCAACTTAGCTAGCTTGTTGTTTATATTAATTTGCACTGGGAGAAAAACATTGGGTTGTTATTTGACTAGAAATGCATATGTCCTTTTGTTTTGCTGGATCATTTAGAATTTCAATCCATTTGAGTCATACAAAATGTGTGTTCTCTACTCCGACAATTAATCCAAAGATAAAACGGAAAACCTCTTTTGTTTTAGTTAGTTTCTTTGACTAATCTCTCCTTGTTCATGTTGTGCCCTTGAAACAAATATGTAGCCCTGTAAAATAGACTGATTTATTATAAAAACGCTAAAATATTGA
>NC_036845.1:27636851-27639812 GCF_002910315.2 Salvelinus sp. IW2-2015
TTCAGAAACAGGCGTGTAGAATATACTGAGATCATGTGACGCTCTAGATTTCACACAGGTGGACTTTATTTAACTAATTATGTGACTTTGAGGTAATTGGTTGCACCAGATTATATTTAGGGCTTCATAGCAAAGGGAGTGAATACATATGCACGCACCACTTTTCCATTTTTATTCTTTATTTTTTTTGAAACACAGTCATTTTTTCCTTTCACTCACCAATTTGACTATTTTGTGTATGTCCGTTACATGAAATCCAAATAAAAATCCATTTAAATTACAGTTTGTAATGCTAGAAATAGGAAATACAACAAGGGGGATGAATACTTTTGCATGGCACCTCTACCACACCTTGACCAAACCGGCCCTGCACATGCATCCACGTCGCCATCGTGTGCATGCTGATTTTGTTCTCCCCACCAGACGCCGTTTATGACAGGCAGGTTTAAGTAGCAAAACCAACTTAGCTAGCTTGTTGTTGTTATTTAATTTGCACTGGGAGAAAAACATTGGGTTGTTATTTGACTAGAAATGCATATGTCCTTTTGTTTTGCTGGATCATGTAGAATTTCAATCCATTTGAGTCATACAAAATGTGTTCTCTACTCCGACAATTAATCCAAAGATAAAACGGAAAACCTCTTTTGTTTTTAGTTATTTTCTTTGACAACTCTCCCTTGTTCATGTTGTGCCCTTGAAACAAATATGCCCTGAAATAGACTGATTTATATAAAAACGCTAAAATATTGATACAGATACCTTCATTGAAATTACAAAAATCATTTGTGTGAATATTAGGTTTCTACATTATGTAAGCATTATGTTCCTAGTGAATGCATTATATTGAACATTGTACACTGTCTATTTAAGATCAAGTTTTAATGATGACATGCAAGAGAATCTGTCATGCATCGCTATGATCATTATCACCTGAAGAAGCTATCCCTTCCTTTCTTTCTGTGCCCCACAAATGTTTGCCATATATGGTAAAGTTCCAGTTGTTAGCTAGCTAGTATATAGGGAACAAATATGACTGAACAAGCGTGTAAAAACAAATCCCAGGTAGCATATTTGTTCCTTGGAAGTTTGTGGAAATGTATGTTTTTGTTCACGTTGGTTGTGTGAACTAAGTGCATGTTTGGAAACCATCTTTCAGGTTGCAGGGAGTTCTGAGAAACGTTTTACTCTGGTTCCTTTACATTTTTGTTGGAGTGTTATTAAGGCTCTGTGAAAATAACATGACAGGTTATTTGAGATGGTTTTTAAATAACTTCCTTAACCTTAAAACCTTCACTGAATGTTTCAATAAGACTTTTAATAACACTGCTAACTTATTTGGGGTTAACTTCGTTTACTCCAAGCACACATGGAAATTAATTTACTTTTGCATAATCATGCAAACACATGTATTTTTTATTGTGACATGGRATCATTGACATTCAAAGCTATAATCTTCTGTTCTCTATCCATGGAATTAGTCCACTGCGCCACCGGAACGGAGCTAGTTTTTTATGCATRCATAGCTGTTAATTTTTGTCTATTCAGATGGGCCCAATTTCAAAGGAATCAAGCACATTCAGATCAGGTGTGGCCAATTAGTGGGTGCAGTCAACACACCAGATCACACTTAACAAGATAGAGGATAGAGAGAGTTCTGTTGATGCCGAGAACGAAATGTATATGTTTTTAAATATCATTCTTAGAATGTTCTCTGAATATTACTACATTTTTCTTGTGGTTTTTATGTAAAGAGTTCTTAACGTTCTCGGAGTACTGAAATTTCCACAGAAGAACATTGTTTCTAAGTGTTCTCTGAACTATTTGAGAACATTCCCARTGTCAAACCAAATTGGTCACACTTTAGATTCCTGGATGTCTATTTCCCCCATCCCCTTCATTCTGCTACAGACTACACATGGCTTTCATCAGCTGAGGCAGTGCAGAAGTGTGTGTGTTGTGTGTGTGCGGATAGTGTTAATTGCAAACACCTGAGTGACATGCTTGGCTTGAGTCTTAAAGCTGCTAGGCTGTCACTTTGGGTGAGTATAAAAGTGTCACGATACTCAGTGCCTGCTTTCACTGCAGTGACACACATTTGACTCCTGACCCCCACATTACATGACAATGGATTTATATATTTTTTTTGCACACTCTCATTCATTCACAATGATTTACAGTAAGTACCCTAAGCCCACATTTAAATAAAAACGAAAGCAACTATATTAAACCTTCACCATAAAGTGTTATACCTACAGGAGACCATAGGGGGCGGTGGAGCGCAATGCTGAGTGGGGAGCTCTATGGTGAAGACATAGCTGCAGAGACAGAAACACACACACACACACACACACACACACACACACACACACACACACACACACACACACACACAGACACACCCCACACCAGACCAGACAGACAGACAGACAGACAGACAACAGACAGACAGGGACAGACAAACAGACACGACAGACAGACAGCACAGACAGACAGACAGGACAGACAGGCACGAGACCAGACAGACAGACGGACAAGACCTGGACAGACAGACAGGACAGACAGACAGAACAGACAGACAGACAGACAGACAGACAGAAGAACAGCACAGACAGACAGACAGGACAGACAGACAGACCAGACAGTGCTCTGTCTTAGAGATCGTAGGTTTCAGCGCTGGCGAGATGGCTGCTAAAGCATAAGGCGAGAGGGCTCGGCTTACAGCGCCCTGCAGAGAGAGCTCCTATCCGGCCCCTCAACAAGAACTATGGGACAGACAGACACACTGGACTCACACACCGAACAGCGCGCGTGCTCCAATGTACACCACCAACACACACACACGCACGCAGCACTGAAGCACCTCACACACAGGCACGCAGACACACACCACACCTGCATCCACACAGCCACACACATGCAAACACACACACACGTTACACCACACATGTACATCTCTCTCTT
>NC_036845.1:27640690-27673263 GCF_002910315.2 Salvelinus sp. IW2-2015
CCAACAAGTACACTCTCCACGCCCCCATACACGCAACACACACCCCAGGTGCGACACACAAACACGCACGCACACGCCACACACAATCCGCACGCACACACACACACCACACAACACACAGAGTTGAAGCGAGTGGCGCCCAACAAATACTCTCCGCGCGGCGATACACACACAGCACACATGCACACACAAACACGCACACACGCACGCACCGCAGCGCACAGCGAGCGACAAACACACACACAACAATGAACAGGCGCGCCAACAAAACTCCTCTCTCTCTCTCTCTCTCTCTCTCCTCTCTCTCTCTTCTCTCTCTGCTGCGGTTCTGCTTTCTCTTCCTCTCTCTCTCTCTCTCTCGCTCTCTCTCTCTCTCTCTTCTCTCTCTCTCTCTCTCTCTCTCTCTCTCTCTCTCTCTCAGCACACCCACACACACACACACCACACACAAACACACTTTCACACACAACAAACAAACAGAGAGGAACAACACATGGTCCAATGATCTGACCAGCTGACCAGCCAGGGAAGAAGTATGGGAGCAGAGCCACAAGTGGACGCTGGAATGTTTTGAATGTGCTCCAGAAAGTCAGGCATCAAACTTTTCCACCTGCTCTGGAAGCCAGTGATTCACACAGGGACAATAGAGACAAGGCTGGCCACAGAGGAGACAAGAAGCAATGCAACTCATGGAGACAGCTAGAGAAAAGACGCACGCACGCAGCACGCGACGCACGCACGCACGCACGCACGGCACGCACGGCACGCACGCACACCACACACACACACACAGCACACACACACACACACACACACACACACAACACACACACACACACACACACACACACCACACACCTCCTATCCTCACTCTTCCTCTAAGCTAGGGGATTTTCTCGTCATGGTGAATTAGGAGCCAGCTCTGTACTTCACAAGTTAATAGGAAAAAAAAACTCTCGATTAGATAAGTAACATAACAACTTTAAAAGGTTCACATTTTATCAATCTGGGGTACAAAAGTCTTTGAGTAGAGGAAGCATGCATGGCAAAATGCTGAAAGCTGAATTTCCCCGAAAAACAGGGAAGGGTCAGCATTCCTCATAAGTTACGATGACAGAAACGCATGAATAGCCAGTACGACTGGTTGTGTACAATGTGCCGCGTCTGTGTGTGTGCCTACGTTTTGTGTGCCTACGTGTTTGTGTGTATTGCACTGTTTTTCACCGTCCGGACTATCAACAGGCCGTTAATGCACACAACGCCAAACGTGGCCAAACTTGGCGCATCGCCGGAACGTCTATTAATGTTAGCAGGTCCCACTGGCACTTAAGCAACAGAGCTCACCCTGTCCTGGCCATCCCATAGACATAGACCAATTCTGAGGGGTATTTACACACTCTCCTGCTGAGCCTGTCCCAGTCTCGGGTCTACAGGCTTAGGGACACTAATCCTTTACAAAAGGCATCCATCCACTGAATACACACTTGAGGAAAACTTGGGATGCTGTAAAAACTATCAAGATTCAACTCGTGTGGTAGAGCGCGTAAAGCTCAATGCACTCTTCTGGATTCCTTTTATACATAGCCAACAGCAACACACTGACACTAGTGTTAAAACAGTCCAGTGTGTTTTTGCACAATGTTCATGTGTTTGCGGGTGCGTAGAGGCTTTGATAACCGTGATATAGCCATGAACAATAGGAGAGAAGAGAGAGACGTACCTGGTGGGCAGGACACTCTTGCGGGACGTCCCTTGCCCGTGCGCAGTTTTGGGTGCATCACTTCACTCAACTCTGGGAGAGAGGGGGAGGGACGAGGAGAGAGGGCGGAGACGAGAGAGAGAGGGAGAGGAGAGAGAACCGAGGGGGCAAAAGACGAGAGGATGCCGAGGGAGAGAGAGAGAGAGAGAGAGAGAGAGAGAGAGAGAGAGAGAGAGAGAGAGAGAGAGAGAGAGAGAGAGAGAGAGATAAGGCTCTGAAACAATGCAAACTGCGTGTGCAGTAGCAATGACCATAAATTCCCCATAAAAGGTTTAGTAAATCCAAACTTGATCTGGAAACATTCATTTATTCATTTAGAGTTAGAGGGGAAAGTGAAGCCCATGAGAAATGTTTTGGGACTAACATTATGGAGAAGATTACTGCACATTCCAGTTGGTTTGACTCAAGTCAGTCTCCCGTCGATAGTTTTAAGAGGGCCATATAAAGCAACCACTATGCAATGAGACACACTAGTGAATTTTGTGGGTTTATAACAAGCAGTRTAAGCAGTAAGATAAACTTAAATAACTTAACTTATTGTTATAAATGGACATWAACCACTATAAGCAATACATCAATCATTATGTAGCACCTTGGTAACATGAATATAATACTGTAAAAATGATAAAGTGATGTAATTATAATTTTACCAGTTCAGGTAAATAATGTACAAAAACGTAACCAGGTTTTCAATGACCTGTCCATAGTCATTTTTATCAAGAGGGGACTTTTTGGGAGATAGCCTACAACATATTTTCCCAAAGAGATATGGCGAAATACTCTCACAGCACAAACAGACAGTTTGTGTAAAAGCCAGCTTGTGTATCACCAAGCTTTACATCAGTTATCTTTCATCAGGCGATACCTGATAATATCTAGAGACAGAAGGAATCGCACAGCGGTGCCTTGACCATTAGAGTCAGTCGCTTGAGGAATCAACATCTTCAGACATGAGTCAAATACTGTCATTACGCGCAACATTACGCACGGCATTTAGTCTACTCTAGCTACATATTATGGATACCCAAGCAGGAAGCTGCATGAATCAAAAATAAAGAGAAATACTCTATGATATATATACATAGTGTTACATTTTAAATGTCCCCCCCCAAAAACGGTGTGTAGCTAGCTACCTCTTGCAGGAGCGTCTCGATAGAACTCCTTAGTGCCGGTAGTACAGTCCCATCCTCGCGCGTGAAGGCGCTCTCCGGAGGGTTAAACACTGTGTTTTTATCCAACTCCAGCGYATCCAGTCGGTTCTCCAGTTGGTAAGTCTTGAAGCTCATGAGCAGGCAGATGGCTATGGAGCTCAGGGACAACATGAAACACACCACCGTAGGGAAACCGACCAGACAGCGCAGGAGAAGAGACCTGGGCGCGCATGGACGGAGTGCTGCCTTGCTCTCCCCGTTATCCTCCGTTGAGTCCATAACTTTAAATCCCGGTATGAAACAAATGGTCTTGATGAATTTCTGAATAAAAAAATGTTTAATGATGAAATATGCGCATTTAGTAACTAAACTACGTCAGACTTTGCTGTGTGCTGCTGCTACACATTCAACTCACCCCAACACGGTTTCCTAAATTAGCCTTGGAACAAGAGGCTGAAATGCTGAGCGCGTTGCGCGCGGTTTGCATATGGCAGGGTGCAATCTGGATGCGCACGAGATAAATTGAGTCCTCGATCCCAGATCCTTTTGTTCCTGCGCTAGAGAGTATGTGGATGGGATGGGGATTCAGTCAACAGTCAAATTTCTTTCAACAACAAAAAAAGTTGCATGTTCGGCAAATTGAGATGCGCCCGCCCGGTTGACCATGTGGGGGAGGGAGATACAGTCGACAGAGGGAAAGAAATGTTGGCTGTAGATCGACAACTTCCGTGAAAGCGTGACGTTATAAGGCTGTGAATGTGTATAGACTATAGCCTAGATATGTTTTGAGTTACTTTGATTGGGCTCAATCTCGGGCAGTCAACATTGAATTATAGTTTGAGGTGATCGTTTTACTACAGSGGTTTGAGACTTGGATTACAACCTCTAAATGATATTTGGCCCCACAGCCGTAATTTGGCCCCAGAGAGTCATGTTTTCTGTCCTTGGTGTTGAAATCAAATCAGTTTAATAATAGATCTGCCAGTCAAGTAGCCTACGCCTCGGTTGTTTACTCTCTGAATAAGATCTCATCTACTTTATCCACATTATATTACTGTAGTCGAGGCTATTTAATTACTCTTCAAATTCGTCAACATGAAGTATCAAGATGATGYTGTTGAGTGTCATGGGTGTTGAGTGTCATGCCGGGTAGACTCTCTCGATCGAGAACCTAAATTGACCTATATTTTAAACAATTTAAAATACAATTGTTTTYGTGTTTGCACAGTATTTASCTCACTGCAGTTCCTCAACCTGGTYCCTGAACTTGTCTRMCTTACCTGACCGCCGATTCATCCAATTGCGTTATTCTAACATATTAAAACAGTTGCCTATATATGAACGGAAATAGATAATCTAATAGATATATATCGATGGAAAATGTATGACACTCACCAAGTCTTCAGTTAAAGTGTGATAGGCCTGGGCCGYGAGATGTCGATTATTGCGCCGCAARCACAGGTTGTGGAAYAGCTCTCTACTGCCACCTACTGYTCATCATAGCTTAAGTGTCACTCCACCAAACCATTAAGATTTGGACTTTTTAAAAACTTTTTACCCCAAATAAATCATATTTTCTGAACACCTCACGACATGAAGTACATATTTAATCTCCAAGAAAACATATTTTCCCATCTCAGGCATCAAAGGCTATTATCATCGGCCATTTTCTTTTGATATGTACACCACTTGTCTTCAACCCTCTTATGGACACTRTGGAAGTTGTCTGAAAAAGATTATAAAAACACTTGTAATAAAATCAACATTTCCCTATGAATCATAAGTCCCTAAAACTAATTAAATAATTGCAAATTTAACATGTATATAAAATCTCACACTTTTGCTATACTAAATCCTGAAATGGATACCGTGTCAGCGGCCTTATCATTTTTCATCAAAAGTATGGTTTCACTTCAGAATTTGAACAAAAATGATCATGATTGGTCTAAACATTTCAGAMTGAGCTGAACAAACATTAAATTCATATTTCCTAACCTTTGTATAACAAAGTAGAAACAGGGTCTTGAAACAGGGTTGAGACTAGGGTAACAGGGTYGAAGATGCGGTCTGGCCAACGCATTACCGGGGGCAAACTTACCACCCTCCAGGACACCTACAGCACCCGATGTCACAAGAAGGCCAAAAAGATCATCAAGGACAACAACCACCCGAGCCACTGCCTGTTCACCCCGCTATCATCCAGAAGGCGAGGTTAGTACAAGTGCATCAAAGCTGGGCCCGAGAGACTGAAAAATAGCTTCTATCTCAAGGCAATCAGGCTGTTAAACAGCCATCACGAGCACATTAGTGGCTGCTGCCTATAGGCATAGACTAGAAATCACTGGCCACTTTAAGGAATGGAACACTAGTCACTTTGATAATGTTTACATATCTTGCGTTACTCATCTCATATGTATATACTGTTTTCTATACTATTCTACTGTATCTTAGTCTGTTCCGCTCTGACATCGCCCTTCCACATGTATATAGTCTTAATTCATTCCTACTTAGATTTGTGTGTGTTGAGTATATGTTGTGTAATATGTTAGGTATTACTTGTTAGATATTACTGCACTGTCGCAGCTAGAAGCACAAGCATTTCACTACACTCGCAATAACATCTGCTAATCAAGTGTATGTGACCAATAAAAATGTATTTGATTTGATTGTGGTGGTAACTTCTTCCATTTAAATTGGTTTTGTTTACTCTCAAAATTCATTTGTATTTCATAGATATAACCATGTAGTGAGGACAATAGATATCAATTTGAATCAAACTGAGTTTTTTAACCAAACTTCATTAAAAAAAAAGTTTTAATTAAACATAGCCGACATGAATAACATTGAAGAGACCTGGGCCTGCCTGTTAAAACACCACAGGCGGGGTTCCCACTGGGTACACATCGTATTGGCAGGCTGAGGCTTTGGGGTATAGTGTGTGTGTGTGTGTGTGTGTGTGTGTGTGTGTGTGTGTGTGTGTGTGTGTGTGTGTGTTGTGTGTGTGTGTGTGTGTGTGTGTGTGTGTGTGTCTGTTGCACCCTCTACAACCACTGTGATTGCTATTTGACTCTGCTGGTCATCTATGAACATTTGAAAATCTTGAAGAATGAGCCTGGTTCGTCTCTAGGTTTCTTCCTAGGTTCCTGCCTTTCTAGGGAGTATTTCCTAGCCACYGTGCTTCTACATCTGCATTGCTTGCTCATTGAGGTTTTCAGGCTGAGTTCTATATAAGCACGTTTCGACATCTGCTGATGTAAAAAGGGCTTATAAATACATTTTATTGATTGAGTGGCACCATGGAGCAGGTCTTACAGGTAAGTAGATACTTTGGTGTGTGTGTGTGCCTCTTGCTTCATGGTGTTTATCCCAAAAGTCTGGCCGACACCACTTTCAAGAYCTCTACGTGGCGGGATGTCACAGTCTGTGGGGGTGGAATGATTTCAAGAACATCATCAAACAGGTACCAGTGGGTGTCATCACGAGCAGGCCAGAAGAATCTGTTTGATCCAACGCGATACACTGTACTTAGACATGCGTTTCATCGTGTTCAGTATGATATTAAGTATGATATATTGGTCTTCGCCGTATCCGAGCCTACACCACARCCCAAGCTGCTCTGGACTTTCCCACTGGATTTCCTTCAATGGCTTGTGGCCTTCCTTCACTGTCTGGCGCAGCAGTTGGCACATTCTTGCTGAAACAAAGGTTGTGTGTTGAAGCACTTGCAGTCGGGTTGCTTCTGTGTTGAGCACATATAGCTGAGATCACAATATATCGGATGTCATATCCACATAGTGTCTTCGGAATGTATTCAGAACCCATGACTTTATCCACATTCTGTTAGGTTACAGCCTTATTCTAAAATGAATTAAATCATTTTTCCCCCTCGTCAATCTACACAGAGTACCCCATAACGACAGAGCGAAAACAGGTTTAGACATTTTTGCAAATTTATTAAAAAAGAAAAACGGAAATATCACATTTACGTTAGTATTCAGACCCTTTACTCAGTACTTTGTTGAAGCACCTTTGGCAGAGATTTCAGCCTCGAGTATTCTTGGGTATCACGCTACAAGCAAATACACCTGTATTTGGGGAGTTTCTCCCATTCTTCTCTGCAGATCCTCTCAAGCTCTGTCAGGTTGGATGGGGAGCGTTGCTGCACAGCTGTTTTCATGTCTCTCAAGAGATGTTCGATCAGGTTCAAGTCTGGGCCACTCAAGAACATTCAGAGACTTGTCATGAAGTCACTGCTGCCTTGTCTCGGCTGTGTGCTTAGGGTCATTGTCCTGTTGAAAGGTGAACCGTTGCCCCAGTCTGAGGTCCTAAACGCTCTGGAGCAGGTTTTCATCAATGATCTCCGTTCTTTGCTCTGTTCATCTTTACCTCGATCCTGACTAGTCTTCTAGTCCCTGCCGCTGAAAAACATCCCCACAGCATGACGCCTCCACCACCATGCTTCACCGTAAGGATGGTGCTAGGTTTCCTCCAGATGTGATACTTGGCATTCAGGCCAAAGAGTTCCATCTTGGTTTCATCAGACCAGAGAATCTTGTTTCTCATGGTCTGAGAGTCTTTAGGTGCCTCCAAGTGGGCTGTCATGTTCCTTTTACTGAGGAGTGGCTTCCGTCTGGCCACTCTAACATAAAGGCCTGATTGGTGTAGTGCTGCAGAGATGGTTGTCCTTCTGGAAGGTTCTCCCATCTCCACAGAGGAACTCTGGAGCTCTGTCAGAGTGACCATCGAGTTCTTGGTCACCTCCCTGACCAAGGCCCTTCTCCCCCGACTGCTCAGTTTGGCTGGGTGGCCAGCTCTAGAAAGAGTCACGGTGGTTCCAAACTTCCATTTAAGAACGATGGAGGCCACTGTGTTCTTGGGGACCTTAAATGCTGCAGAAATGTTTTAGTACCCCTAGACACAATCCTGTCTCTGAGCTTTACAGACAATTCCTTTGACCTCATGGCTTGGTTTTTGCTCTGACATGCAATGTCAACTGTGGGACCTGATATAGACAGGTGTGTGCCTTTCCAAATCATGTCTAATCAATTTCATTTACCACAGGTCGACTCCAATGAAGTTGTAGAAAGGTCTCAAGGATGACTAATGGAAACAGGTTGCACCTGAGCTCAATTTCAAGTCTCATAGCAAAGGTTGTGAATACTTATAGAAATAAGGTATTTCTGTTTTTGAAAAAATGTCTAAAAACCTATTTTTGCTTTGCATTATGGAGTATTGTGTGTAGATTGATGAGGATATTGTCACAGGCCGGCTCATAACCTGTGACAAAAATGAGGGGACACGAACAACAGGTATAGGCCAATTAAAAAGGTTCTTTATTCTAAACCAAAACTATTAACTTTAAACAAAGAAAAAGGAATGAGGTGTGGAAGTATCATAATGTAAGGTGTATGTAAAGTGCATGGATGCGTTATTCTGTGTGTGTGAATATGACTGAGTGAAAACTATGTAAAACTACAAAGGAACAAACAAATCAGGATCATACCTGGAGGAGCAGAGCGAGAGAGAGAAGGGATTAGTGAAGCAAGTTTAAATACCCTGAGCCCAGGTGGCTCCAATCACTAACGACCCTCCTCTGCCTGCAGGAGGAACCGCCCCTGCAATGCAGAGGGGCCGTGACAATATGTTGGGGGTATAATCCATTTTAGAAAAAGGCTCTAATTTAACAAAATGTGGAAAAAGTCAAGGGTCTGAATAATTTCCAAAGGCACTCTATATACAGATTTTCAGGGCAATTTACTTAGACTGAGATATGATGATCTAAGCAGAAATGTATATTGACAAGAATAAAATGYTTTTTCCAGTGACGTCACTCTAATAATCAGGGCCGGTCCTTGCCTTTCTGCCGCCGCCGCAAGAATAGAATAGTCCCAGTAAGCAAAATTACATTCCAGACGTTGAAGTTAGGTTCAATTTAGGTTCTGAAAGAAAGATGAAAAGGTATTTTCCATATGTTTAAAATACATAATTTCCAGGATGTTGAAAAGGCCTCTTTTTCGGACTTCGAAAAATATGTATTTTTTGGATGTTGAAATCAGGCTCATTTTTTGTTCTGAATTAAAGTTGAAAAGAAGGGAATTTATAGACATCTATGCTTGGGCCAAATCCAGGCTGTTCCAGACTGGACAAAATCTAAAACAAACATAGACTGCACCAAAAAAAGACATCCAAAAGGCGTCGGTCCGTGCTTGCTGAGGTGTAGCCTACAGTGTTGCCTGACATTTTATTTTAAGGATGCCCATCTACATGATAAGCCTACCGTTTGTAAAACACAACAAAAAAAAAGACATTGGCTCATGTGGTGTAGCTTACTATGTTGGCCTGCAACATTTTCTTTTTCGCTCTGATCAGCTTGTCAAAAATGTACAGATACAAACTTGAAACCACTGATCATGACAATAGGGTTCAACTCCTGGACAGTGTGATTGTCCATTCCATATTGTCCATTTACCTTTGACCTGTCCTGTTTTTAGGATATGTTGTTTGTGACTTGACTTTTATTTTTTCATGACTTGACCTTTTTTGTTGTTGATTGAGCGCCATTTAAGCTAGGCTATTAGATCGGAGAAACAGTTTAGCTCGGAAAGTACTGCCCTCGTCAATCTAACGTCACAGGCGGCTGCCTAATCCTGCTAATAAACCTATTCATGGCTACTGTACATATTCTTAACATGRACAACATTGCAGTCAATATATGCATGTGGTTATGAGAATGAAGATAAACAATAATAATGAACTTGAATAACTGGATAACTTCACAAAGTGACAAACTCAACCGTGTCAGTCTCACAACCCGGTTTTGGCTCAAATACCCACTGATGTCACTTCCGGTTGATATCGCATAAGGATAAAGGATAAATTCACAATTTTTATGGGGGCGTTGGCGTAACTGGGTTGAGGGTAGACTGAGTTATSCAACTAAATATTGTGATTTTAATCAATAATCCCACATTTATTTGGCAACATTTATGGGATTATGTGCACATTTTATTAGTAATATCCGAAATACAAATTCAGTGAAGGCCATGAGAAAATGATTGGTGTCAGTGTAAAACAAGATAGTTTCTGATATTAAAGATGACATTTATGTAACGTTTCTTACACTTCATTGCAGGGGACATTTTAAAACCAGAACCTGGAACTGGAGCAGCGGTTCCCAACCTAAGGATCCTGAGTTTCCTGGGGGGTCTCGAGGCCTTATTGATTTGAGGGATTAGGGGTCCTTGGGGGGGGAAAGGTTGAGAACCCCTGAACTAGACACACTGCTGTGCACAGGGTTATCTTTGTTGTTGCACATTATCAGTGGGGTCTTTATTGGATCCCTTGATAAAGATTAGCAAAAAATACTGTATAAAAAATTGTATGCAATTTTTTTTGGGGGGGGGGGTTCTAATATTTTATACTAATACAATTGCTCAGAGAGATCATGTTTAAGATGTAATAATAAAAATCTAAAAAAAGAGGTCAAAATGATTGGATCATGTTTTCAATACTCCTGCACACTCCCCTTGCGAGGATAAAAAATATGAGATTGGAGAWCACATTGGGAGGGATCCTCCATACAGAATTCTTCCAGATYCTTGATATCCGTCGTCTGCGCTTTACAGATTGTCCTCAATTCAACTCACAGGTTTTCCAGTCCAGAGGCTGAGATGGCCATTGCAAAATGTTGATTTTGTGGTCAATTAACCATTTCTTTGTGGATGCATTGTTGGGATTGTTGCCTTGCTGGAAGATTTACTTGTGGCCAAGGTTCAGCCTCCTCGCAGAGGCAACCAGATTTTTAGTAAAAATGTATTGTTTCTTCATAAAGATCCACCACCATATTTTACAGCAGGGATGAGATATTTTCTGACAATGCATTGTTCTTTCRGAGGCAGAACCCACCATTGGTGTGCGTGACCAAAGAGCTCTATTTTCATGTCATCTGACCATAGAGCTCTTTGGCTACGCACACCAATGTTGGGTTTGGCCTTCAAAATTACACATATGCAGAAAATACCTCATATGAATAAGATTTTAGCAAAAAGCTGAGTTTGGTTCACTCACAAGGAGAGGGTACTGGAGTATTGAAAACATGGGATGCAATTATTTTGACACCCATCTATGAAAATTCTGGACCCCACTAGATACTTTCATATTTCAGAAGTTTTTATTAAGAAATGTACACAGCGATATTCCAAAAGTTACAAATCCAGCCAAATTGAAAAAAGGGACTTGAACAAAAATTGTACAACTCAATAATGCATCAGATTAATAAGTACAAACAGTTGCTACTACAATACAATAAATTAACACTAACTAGCATGACAGCGATGGACTTTGTGACATCGGCTGATGTAAAAAGGGCTTTATAAATACATTTGATTGACTACGGAGCCACGTGGGCAGACTGATACAGTCATTGCTAAACAATCTCTCTCGGAGAGTCAGAAAGTATTGCCACGGCAATCATCAATCATCATGGTTGTCATGGCGATGGCCATTGCCCCAACTGTTGTCACAGTGACAGGTAGGGTCAGGTTGGGGTGGAAGGTCAGTTTTTGGTGGCCTTGAGTAGGCAGGTGAAGAAGGGGTGTCTGAGAGCCTGGTCCAGGGAGAGGCGTTTAGTCGGGTCATACTCCAGCATCTTCTGGACCAAGTCAAACAGCTGCTCGTGGTCTGCACTCTGGGCCGTCATGTATTGCTGAGAGAAGAAGACAGAGGAGATGGTTAGATTCATCGATATCAGCCAACACAGGACACACCAACACTGATTCAGATGGCTTTATATAATTCGCAATACAAAATAGGTTCCCCCATAATGCAAGAGGCCCCCCTTACCTTGAGTGGTTTGCAGTGTTTCCTCACATATCTGCCAGAAGAGCTGTGTGCGTCCCAGTCCAGCTTGTAACGATGGACRTACCGACGCTTCCTGGTTTTTTGCAGGAGGTGTACAGGTATGGGGCCAAGGACCCTCTCCATCATAGCCAGGTGTTCTTTACTTTCGTGGGTCTGGAGGAGAGAAGAGAGACATGGAGATGAGGCTACATCCCGGACACACTGATCTACCCTTGCATAGAAAGAAGCCTGAACACCTTAAGATGAATGCATGATTTAGAAGGCATTCTAGTATGACGCTGTTGATGTGACAGCAGATAGTCACCCACCTGGAAGAGAGTTGACCCCAGGTAGTACTCTATGAGGATACAGCCCAGACTCCACACGTCACAGGCATGGTCCCAGCCCAAACCTACACACGAGAGAGAAAAGCACTACATCACTAACAGAGAAACGAAGGATGCAAGAGCCCCATGTGCCCTGGTCAACAGAAGTGCAATATATAGGGAATAGGGTGTCATTTGGGACACAGCTCGTCTGTAAGCACCTCACATACCAYCAGTAAGTGCCTGGACTATTAATTGGTTGATAACTGTAAATATTTATTGTACTTTCACTGTAAATATGTAGCCCATTGCACTTTTCATATTAATTTATTGTGTATTATTCTGTGTTTTAAACGATGTACTTTGTCCTTCTAAGCAAATGACCAAATTACTTTCCCCCTGGTGGGATAATAMAGTTGATATAATCATGACTTGGCGTTGTGGCAGAGTGGCAAAGTTGATATCTTACCCAGAATGACCTCTGGGGCGCGGTAGTGGCGTGTGGACACTACGGAGGTGTGGTGGTCGTGTTCATACGTGGCATTGCCAAAATCAACCACCTTCACATCCGGGTTCTTCAACGTCCTCTTGTCACGTCTCTGTAGGGCAGAGACGAGTCATGACAAATATTAATTTGAGTTAGTCAGACAGTACACAAAGTCATGTAAGGCGTGACAACCAAATCAGTGAACCAAATCAGTGAACTTCAGTTAATTTAAGGTGAGTCAGTGTTTTGTCAATCGGAGAGCAGGTAGATAAGACTCGTACCATTTTGGCATTGTACTCGATGTCGTACTTCGAGTCCACAAACAGAATGTTCTCCGGCTTCAGGTCAGTGTGTGTCAGCTTGTTCTTATGCAGGACTAAAACAAACAAAACACAATCAACACAGGCAGGAAAGTAGACAACACTCGTTTCTATTACACCATACAATTGAATACACTCGTATTAGGGATGTGCATCTTTTCCTTTCAAGACAACTCGATAAGCGTCTAGATAAATGCAGCCTTTGTTTTTYGTTCTCCCACTTTGGTTCTGAAACCACTATCACCCACAAATGAACTTGTCATTTTTGCAGAATAACTTCTTTGGAGTAGGGGGCAGTATTTTCAAGTCCGGATGAAAAGCATGCCCAGAGTAAACTGCCTGCTACAATGCCATAAAAGCTAGAATATGCATATTATTAGTAGATTTGGATAGAAAACACTCTGAAGTTTCTAAAACTGTTTGAATGATGTTTGAGTATAACAGAACTCATATGTCAGGCAAAAACCTGAGAAAGAATCCAACCAGGAAGTTGGAAATCTGAGGTTGGCCGATTTTCAACTSAGCTCCTATTGAAGATAGTGGGATATTGGTAATGTTGCACTTCCTAAGGCTTCCACTAGATGTCAACAGTCTTTAGAACCTTGTCTGATGCTTCTACTGTAAAGTGGGGGCGAATGAGAGGATTGAGTAAGGTCTATCATGACCTGAACATGTGCTGACCATGCGCGTTCATGTGAGACTGAGCTCTGTTCCATCGTACWTCTGAAGACAAATTAATTCTCCGGTTGGAACATTATTGAAGAATTATGTTAAAAACATCCTAAAGATTGATTCAATACTTCGTTTGTCATGTTTTTACAGACTGCAATATAACTTTAACTTTTCGTCCGTACTTTCCGCTGGACTTGCCCGCGCGTCGTGAGTTTGGAAAGTGTACTGAACGCTAGAACAACAAGGAGGAATTTGGACATAAATGATGGACATTAACAAAACAAACAAATATTGTGGAACTGGGATTCCTGGGAGTGCATTCTGATGAAGATCATCAAAGGTAATTGAATGTTGATAATGTTATTTCTGACTTATGTTGACTGCACAATATGGCGGATATATTTTTGTCTTGATTGGGCTCTGAGCGCAGACTCAGATTATTGCATGGTKTGCTTTTTCCGTAAAGCTTTTTTGAAATCTGACACAGCGGTTGCATTAAGGAGAAGTGCATCTAAAACTCCATGCATAACAGTTGTATCTTTTAGCAATGTTTATTATGAGTATTCCTGTAAATTGATGTGGCTCTCTGCAAAATCAAAGGATGTTTTGGAACTTCTGAACGTAACACGCCAATGTAAACTCAGATTTTTGGATATAATATGAACTTTACCGAACAAAACATACATGTATTGTGTAACATGAAGTCCTATGAGTGTCATCTGATGAAGATCATCAAAGGTTAGTGATTAATTTTCTCTATTTCTGCTTTTTGTAACTCCTCTCTTTAGCTGGAAAAATGGCTGTGTTATTCTGTGAATAGGCACTCACCTAACAATCGTTTGCTTTGCTTTCGTCGTAAAGCCTTTTTGAAATCGGACACTGTGGCTGGATTTACAACAAGTGTATCTTTAAAATGGTGTAAAATACATGTATGTTTGAGGAATTTTAATTATGGGATTTCTGTTGTTTTGAATTTGGCGCCCTGCAGTTTCACTGGCTGTTGAAGAGGTGGGACGCTACCGTCTCACGTACGTACCCTAGAGAGGTTAAGTGTTTGAGCTAGTAATGTATCAATATTAATCATTTACAAATGAGCTATGAGAAAGCCAATGAATATACAGCACAACTTTGGATTTCAACCCCATCTCAAAATCAAATATAAAAAAAGTATTGTTGAAAGCAAAACTAACAAAACTATTGCTGATGGTGAACCTGAACAATCAAAATAAAATATATTTTAAGTCCCAKTCAGCAGGTATAGCCAGATGAGTCATCTCCGGTAGTTTACTTCTATTCCGGTAAAATATTTTTCAACAGTTGTCACACTTGTTGTTTGGCATGAAAAATTACTTGTAGATCAATGACTGTCAACGTAGTCACATGCAGTTCGTCACTGAAGGAGAGAACTTATATCAGTTGTCACAAAATATTAGGTATTTTCAGAAGGTAGATTTTTTTTTATATGATTGGTTACGGGTGATGCGTAACGTTTGAATTGATTTTCTGACTGATGCATGCTACATTTGGATCAGTTTGGGGTCTGCTGCGTATCTGTGAATCGTAACATTCCTAAGTCGAATAACAATCTCTGTAGTCACCACTATTTACAATGTCTGCCTCTCAAATGACAGCCATATTCCCCCTAAAAATGCACTGCATAGAGAAAAATGGGGTGCAATTCGGGACACACACAATAGTTCAGCTGTGACATTTAGCAGTGGTCTTATCCAGAGTGGATGGTGGTTACTACCACAGAAATCCTATTCACTGACTACTCCAATACGTTCTAAAATGTAATTTTATGGTAACTACTCACATCGTACRGCTCTGATGATCTGGTAGGCCATGATTCTGATGTGTTCTACGGGGAACGGCTGGAAGTTGTTCTGCTTAAGGAAGTCATAGGTACTGAGCCCTAGCAGCTCAAACGATATACACACGTGGCCATGGTGGTCGAACCAGTCCAGCATCCTCACACACGCACTGAGACGGAAAGGGGGAGGAGAGAGTGGGGAAGGACAGAGACAAAAGAGGGACTTACATTTACATTTTTGTCATTGAGCAGACAACATTATTCAGGATGACTTAAGGCAGCTAGCTAGGTAAGATAATGTCTGATACTGATGACAAACACCGATATTTGATMATTAAAGTGAGATATTTTAGCGATAGTCCATAATTAAAGTGTAAGCCTGGCAGATAGCCTCCTACTGCTGTGTAGTCTACTGCTGCATGTGTGACTGCTTCTCATCCTCGTAATGCAGGGCCAACCTGATTTCTGCTAATGTATGTGGCTTGTTCTAACTGTGTGTGAGACTTACTATCTCCGGTCACAGTCCAGAGAGTTCATCTGCTCCAGCACCTCCACCTCAGCCATGGCCGCCTCGCGGTAGCGGTCAATGTTTTTAATTATCTTCAGTGCCATGCGAGCACCACTTCTGGAATCACAGACAACAAACAGCCAACAGTTAAGTCTAGAGAAGGGAGAGGCTTTCAAACAAGAAAGTGAAAAACAGAGATTGAGTTTGTGAGAGCATACTGTACACATTCGAGCGGGTCATTCATCTCGGCTCGAGGGAGGTGCTCAAAAGTTAACAAAGAGAGAAGGGTGGGGCAGCAAGAGTAGCACAGTCACCGTGACATCCAGACGTTTCCAGTGAGCGACTTACTTAGAGTGATCGATGCATTCCACGACTTTCCCAAAGGCTCCTTCTCCTAGAGTGGACACAATCTCATCTACAGGGAATAAAGAGTACTAGTTAGAACCAGAGGAGTGATGACTGGCATCCACTACCATGACACCTGATCTGCCACAAAATGGCTGCCGCTAGCACTGATTTGACCTAAGCTGCTTTGTTTGATATGGATTTAGCATTATACTGTCTGCAACTAGAACAGAACAGGGCTCCAAGCCAACAGTACATAAGACACAGTACACACATCACACTAATAATGATGTTATGTAGCAAGGTGTAATACTAATCAACATTTAACAATACAGTGATAAACCCTACCCACCCAAATACAATACATGCCTACAATAGAATGGGTATTTTGCAACAGTACGCCATATCAAAACCAAACTGTAACAACAAAAGAGATATAGATAGTTGACAGAGAAAAAAAGGGGAATATATTCTATACATCTCGCTCTCAGCATGTCTCCCCTGTGATAGATCAGGTGACCCTCGTCATCATCCACAACACTCCTGGATCTTTTCCTGCTCCTGCGATGATGGCTCCTCTGTTGTCCCATCACGACCATCACCACCATCATCAACCATCAACCACCATCATCATCGACCCAGAGAACATCAGGCCAGGCCACCACAACCGGACGGAACGTGCCATTCATTCATTCAGCGGGCGGAGAGGGGGGAATCGGACGTGGGGGAGAGATTCGGATGGATCGGCCCATTCAGAGTGGGTGGGTAGTAGCGAACCAGGCAGCGCCAGCGGACCACAGCGGGAGCAGCACATTCAAATTCAGCCCCACCAGAGAAAGGCATAGGGGGCGTCACCACATAGTGGGTGTTACAGAAGAGAAACACGGCAACAAGAATGTTCATGTGAGAGACTTTCTCAAAGTAAACGGTACAAAAAAAATGATAAGCTATCACAGTGTTGAATAGGCTAATATGAATTTGTCTCCTTCAAGTTACAGTTCTTGGTTATCTTCTGACTGTGAATGATACATATAAAGCTTCCCTTGACTATTCTTATTGAAACCTCGTAAAGGTGTTTGCTCCTAGTCTTAAAAGTTATGCCTAGATGATCTTCACTGAATTTTGGTACTAACATAGGATCCAGTCTTTTTTACTGTGGGTGTGGTACATACGGCGAGAGATACACACACAGAATGCTAACACCATTAATAACCATATTAAGAAGGAAAATGAGAGAGAGTGGGATGTTCTCATACCGAGTAAGAGGAGCGTAGGTGAGAAGGGCTGCGTCTCCGCCCTCGGCGGCTACTGCGTCTGCTGCGGCCGCTCTGACCAGATGACTTGCTGTAGTGGTGCCACTCCTTGTCCCTCTCGCGGTCTCCGTATCTATCCCTGGAGGGGCCCCTGCTGTCCACGTCGTAGCCCATCTCCAGGCTGGCTACTCTGGCCCCATTGTCCTTAGACTCTAGCCTCTGCTGGATCAGGCTGCGCTGGATCAGGCTGCGGGTCTCCAGGTAATGCCTGAAAGGGAGAAACACAGCTTAGCGACTGACTCCTCCTCCTCCTGCCTACTTAGTCACTGCTTGGTTCCAATGGCTTCACCGACACCCTATCCCAAGGGGCTTTACAAGTATTAGGAACAAGCTGATTTACGACTACAGGGTGCTACATCATGATTCCAGTGTTCTTGGTGTGAAAGACTAGAAGTTTGGCATTCGAGCATATGGTAGATTCATAGTTCTAGGGGTAAACTGACGCAATAAACTGGACAGACCATGTCTCACAAGAGCGGTCAGAACAGATCATGACATGTAGGGCAGCAGGTAGCCTAGCGGTTAGTTACCGAAAGGTAGTTAGTTCGAATCCCCAAGCCGACAAGGTGAAAAATGTATGGTTCTGCCCTTGAGCAAGGCAGTTAACACTCCACAACAACATCTCTTCGATTTAGGATTGGGTTAAAAGCGGAAGTCAAGTTTTGGTTGGACCTCGTGTGCAATTGACAAAAATAAATGTTACCCTTTCACATGTATCTATCATAAATATGAGAAGCCAGCTGAATGTATATATTAATGCACAAGCACAACCCCCTCCCCCACTCCAATGTGCACACTGGAAAGCACAGGTGTCCACTACGACAGTTATTGATGTGGCTTAGTGAGGAATCCGTGAAGCCCTTTCAGGAGAGGCTTTGAGGAATGYGGTCTGAAGCAGACCTTCAGAGCCATGATGGCACYCTGGTGGGTGTCAGGTCTCTTCCAGGAAAAGGTCTGCGTCGCTGGGAGACTTATTATTAGAGCTGCCCTGCCCTTTCCTCCTGCCCTGGAAGCTTCCACCATGAACTTCGCTCACATAACATACAGCTCAGGGACAGACACAGGAACTGGAAAGGTTTTTACCTTCCAGCAATAAAAAAAAAAATACATTGAAAGTGTCCAATGACTTCCCATAAGAAGAGTTAAAACTTTGAAAATATAAAGAACAGGGTTCATACACATTTTAACAAATGGAATTCCATGACTAAGGAATATTTCAGGATATTGCCAATGAGGCCCTTTATCTACTTCCCCAGAGTCAGAAAACATTTTAATATACAGCTGAAGTCGGAAGTTTACATACACCTTATCCAAATACATTTAAACTCAGTTTCACTATTGCTGACATTTAATCCTAGTAAAAATTCCCTGTCTTAGGCCAGTTAGGATCACCACTTTATTTTAAGAATGTGAAATGTCAGAATAAGAGAGAGAATGATTTATTTCAGCTTATATTTCTTTCATCACATTCCCAGTGGGTCAGAAGTTTACATACTCAATTAGTATTTGGTAGCATTGCCTTTAAATTGTTTAACCTGGGTCAAACATTACGGGTAGCCTTCCACAAGCTTCCCACAATAAGTTAGGTGAGTTTTGGCCCATTCCTGCTGACAGAGCTGGTGTAGCTGAGTCAGGTTTGTAGGCCTCCTTGGTCGCACACGCCTTTTCAGTTCCGCACACAAATGTTCTATAGGATTGAGGTCAGAGCTTTGTGATGGCCACTCTAATACCTTGACTTTGTTGTGCTTAAGCCATTTTGCCACAACTTTGGAAGTATGCTTGGGGTAATTTTCCATTTGAAAGACCCATTTGCGACCAAGCTTTAACTTCCTGATAATTTTCCTTCCTCATGAAGCCATCTATTTTGTGACGTGCACCAGTCCCTCCTGCAGCAAAGTACCCCCAAAACATGATGCTGCAACCCCTGTGCTTTATGGTTGGGATGGTGTTCTTCGGCTTGCAAGCTTCCTCTTTTTACCAACAAACATAACGATGGTCATCATGGCCAAACAGTTCTATTTTTGTTTCATCAGTCCAGAGGACATTTATCCAAAAAGTACGATCTTTGTCCCCATGTGCAGTTGCAAACCATAGTCTGGCTTTTTTATGGCGGTTTTGGAGTATTGGGTATTTGTTATGTCGATATAGGACTTGTTTTACTGTGGATATAGATACTTTTGTACCCGTTTCCTCCAGCATCACAAGGTCCTTTGCTATTCTTCTGATAGGGATTTTCACTTTTCGCACCAAAGTACGTTAATCTCTAAGAGACAGAACACGTCTCCTTCCTGAGTGGTATGATGGCTGCGKGGTCCCACGGTGTTCATTCTTGCGTACTATTGTTTTTACATATTAACTTGGTACCTTCAGGTGTTTGGAAATTCCTCCCAAGGATGAACCAGACTTGTGGAAATCTACAATTTTYYCCCCCTGAGGTCTTGGCTGATTTCATTTTCCCATGATGTCAAGCAAAGAGGCACTGAGCTTGAAGKTAGGCCTATAAATACAWCCACAGGCACAGTTCTAAAGCCATGACAYCATTTTCTGGAATTTTCCAAGCTGTTTAAAGGCACAGTCAACTTAGTGTATGTAAACTTCTGACCCACTGGAATTGTAATACAGTGAAATATAAGTGAAATAATCTGTCTGTAAACAATTGTTGGAAAATGACTTGTGTCAYGCACCAAGTAGATGTCCTAACCGACTTGCCAAAACCATAGTTTCAAAACRAGTCTTAATGACACCAACYTAAGTGTATATAAACTTGACTTCARCTATACATATACACACACTCAAAAGTTTGGGGTCACTTGGAAATGTCCTTGTTTTCCATGAAATGAGTTGCAAAATGAATAGGAAACATAGTCAAGACATTGACATGGTTACAAATACCGATTTTTAATTCAAATAATAGTGTCCTTCAAACTTTGCTTTCGTCAAAGAATCCTCCATTTGCAGCAATTAAAGTCATGCAGACCTTCGGCATTCTAGTTGTCAATTTGTTGAGGTAATCTGAAGAGATTTCACCCCATGCTTCCTGAAGCACCTCCCACAAGTTGGATTGGCTTGATGGGCACTTCTTACGTACCATACGATCAAGCTGCTCCCACAACAGCTCAATAGSGTTGAGATTGGGTGACTGTGCTGACCACTCCATTTTTGACAATACCAGCTGACTGCTTCTTCCCTAAATAGTTATAGCACAGTTTGGTGCTGTGCTTTTGGTYATTGTCCTATTGTAGGAGGAAATTGGCTCCAATTAAGCGCCATCCACAGGGTATGGCATGGTGTTGCAAAATGGAGTGATGGATCTTAACTTCTTTGGGGTAGGTGGCAGTATTTTCACGTCCGGATGAAAAGCATGCCCAGAGTAAACGGCCTGCTACAAAGCCATAAAAGCTAGAATATACATATTATTAGTAGAGTTGGATAGAAAACACTCTGAAGTTTCTAAAACTGTTTGAATGATGTTTGAGTATAACAGAACTCATATGTCAGGCAAAAACCAGAGAAAAAATCCAACCAGGAAGTTGGAAATCTGAGGTTGGTCGATTTTCAACTCAGCTCCTATTGAAGATAGTGGAATATTGGTAATGTTGCACTTCCTAAGGCTTCCACTAGATGTCAACAGTCTTTAGAACCTTGTCTGATGCCTCTACTGTGAATTCGGGCCGAAGCAGAGAGGAATGAGTCAGAGGTCTGCCAGCAGCCACGAGCTGACCATGCGTGTTCACATTTACATTTACATTTAAGTCATTTAGCAGACGCTCTTATCCAGAGCGACTTACAAATTGGTGCATTCACCTTATGATGAGAGTTTGCTCCCATTCCATTTGCTTTTCTGAAGACAAAGGAATACGGTTGGAATATTATTGAAGAATTATGTTAAAAACATCCTAAAGATTGATTCAATACATCGTTTGACATGTTTCTACTGACTGTTACGGAACATTTTGACATTTCGTCTGCTTTTAGTGAACGCGCTTCGTGACTTTGTTCACCAAACGCGCTAACAAAAGTAACTATTTGGACATAAATGATGGACATTACCGAAAACAACTAACATTTCTTGTGGAAGTGGGAGTCCTGGGAGTGCATTCCGACGAAGATCAGCAAAGGTAAGTGAAGATTTATAATGCTTTTATGACTTTTGTTGACTGCATAATATGGCGGCTATATTTGTGTCTTGATTGGGCTCWGAGCGCCGACCTCAGATTATTGCATGRTTTTTGCTTTTTMCGTAAAGCTTTTTTGAAATCTGACACAGGAGTGCATCTAAAATTCCTGGTGTTTGGCTCAACGAGTTCAGCAGGGAGGAGAGAGTGGAGAGCCGAAAGCATCTAAAATCTAAACTTCCATGCATAACACTTGTATCTTTTAGCACAGGAGAAGTGCATCTAAAATTCCATGCATAATACTTGTATCTTTTAGCAATGTTTATTATGAGTATTCCTGTAAATTGATGTGGCTCTCTGCAAAATCAAAGGATGTTTTGGAACTTCTGAACATAAGGCGCCAATGTAAACTCCGATTTTTGGATAAAATATTAACTTTACCGAACATACATGTATTGTGTAACATGAAGTCCTATGAGTGTCATCTGATGAAGATCATCAAAGGTTAGTGATTACATTTATCTCTATTTCTGCTTTTTGTGAATCCTCTCTTTGGCAAAAAAAATGGCTGTGTTATTCTGTGAATAGGCACTCACCTAACATAATCGTTTGCTTTGCTTTCGTCCTAAAGCCTTTTTGAAATCGGACACTGTGGCTGGATTTACAACAAGTGTATCTTTAAAATGGTGTAAAAACATGTATGTTTGAGGAATTTTAACTATGGGATTTCTGTTTTGAATTTGTCACCCTGCAGTTTCACTGGCTGTTGAAGAGGTGGGACGCTAACGTCTCACGTACCCTAGAGAGGTTAAAGGCTCTTTTACCCTGTACAAATCTCCCACACTACCACCAAAGCACCCCCAGACCATCACGTTGCCTCCACCATGCTTGACAGATGGCGTCAAGCACTCCTCCAGCATTTTTTTTCTCACCAACATCTCATGAATGTTTTTCTTTGTGATCCGAACACCTCAAACATAGATTCGTCGGTCTATAACACTTTTTTCCAATGTTCCTCTGTCCGGTGTCTGTGTTCTTTTGTCCATCTTAATCTTTTCTTTTTATTGGCCAGTCTGAGATATCGCTTTTTCTTTGCAGCTCTGCCTAGAAAGCCAGCATCCCGGAGTCACCTCTTCACTGTTGACGTGGAGACTGGTGTTTTACGGGTACTATTTAATGAAGCKGCCAGTTGAGGACTTGTTTGAGAAACGGATGCTGCACTAGACACTAATGTATTTGTTCTCTTGCTCAGTTGTGCACCGGGGCCTCCCACTCCTCTTTCTATTCTGGTTAGAACCAGTTTGCACTGTTCTGTGAAGGGAATAGTACACAGAGTTGTACGAGATCTTCAGTTTCTTGGCAATTTCTGGCATGGAATAGCCTTCATTTCTCAGAACAAGAATAGACTGACGAGTTTCAGAAGGTCTTTATTTCTGGACATTTTGAGCCTGTAATCGAACCCACAAATGCTGATGCTCCAGATACTCAACTTGTCTAAATAGTCTAAAGAAGGACAGTTACTTTGAAGCAAGRCATGCCTCATAATATAAAATAAAACATTAAAGGGTTCAAACAATTAAGTATGTTTTCAAAATGCATACTCCCTCCAGCTCACATTGTAAACTGGTGGGTGACGYGCTGATAGCCTGTTGCCTGCACTTGAATAAACAGGTGCGCTTCAATCCATTTTTTGAGAGAAAATAGGTATTTTCGTACACCAAAACAATACACAATGGCATTTAGAATTGTTGTGCAATGAATGGGCTTATAAAAGCATCTATTACTCCAGCATCAACCAGCTGAGGAGCTGCAGGAGAAATCCTGCTCAAAATCAGCTCTGTATGCAGTGCATGTTATAGTTGTGTTGGATGAACCAAATTAACCTACAGACCGATAAGCAAGATAGTCAAATGTATTAAGGTTACACCAAGAACAWTGAAGGACTGATGATAAACAAGCAGTCGTCAATTTTCTAGGTGTAACAGTTGGTATAATGGGTCAATTCCATAAACAACATTTTTCATTCCTGGATTGAGGTACATTTCCTGAGCAATATCACTTGTCTCAATGTAAACTGGATTGCCTTCTGACCCCAGTGCAGGTCAGTTTAAACAAGCGTGATGGGATTTTTAAAATTGAACCAGGCAAGTCGGTATGGTCGGTATTTCTAGTAAGTAAAAAGGAGAGATCTAGTTAGGGRTTGCTTGTGGATAGGTGGAGCATCTGATAGTTCTGTTGGCGACTACAGTGAAGTGATGACAGATGGGGTCACAATATTTACCTTTCATTTGTTTCGAGGTTAAGTCTTCGAGATTTGTTCTCCCTTTCACTGCTGTGCGAATCATCTTGCCTCTGTCGCTTTCGGCTCTCCACTCTCTCCTCCCAGCTGAACTCATTGAGCCAAACACCAGGGGAACGCATTCGCCTTGACTGCCGCATCTGCCACACAAGTGATGCATTTTCACATTAGATACATAGCTAGCTAACGTTAAAGCTAGCAACATGGCTAGCTGCCAACTAACGTCGAAAATAATTCAAATCTAAACATAGCTAACGTGAAATTAGCTAGCAAGCTAGATATTCTTATACATGTAATATAGTGAATTCAACCATACAATAGGAGTCTATTGAAATTATTATTTTGCAAGCATTGTCTAGGTAAGTTAGCTAGATAAACCTGGTCAATCTATTATCTTTGTTGCCACTGACTGGCGACGTCTTTGTTCTATATTGCTAACAAGCTACCGTCGTTAGCTTTCTAGCTAACGGTAACTAAAGTTTGACTAATAACAAAAATAAGTTAAACATAACGTTATCTGGCTAGACTTCTTCAGATAACGTTAGCAACATCTGAGAGACAAACTGTAGCTTCAACACAAAAAAMCGATCGTCAATATTTATATTCGGGTAAAAAAAAGAAGTAGGGATAGCCAGTTATAGTAACGCTTTAGCTAGCTAGCTTCCTGGTTCGTCGACGAAACGTGGAGGCTAGCAAACGGCTTAACATTGAACGGATTATATATGGTTTCCGTTCATCTAAGACACATTAAATAACCTGTCCTCACCTTATCTAACGATTGATGTATCCCAAAATACGAATTAATAGGTAAAAAAATGTATTTTTCAGTAGCTACTTCTGTACACTGCACAAACTAACCTGCCTACAAAATGGCGAACTCCGCTGCTGGAACTTTCCATACGTAACTAAATAATTGACGTCAGAAGCTGTACTACGCCCAATGCTGTGATTTTTGGAGATTGTAGTTTTTTAATAAAACGTTTCTTGTAGGCATTGAGGAAGAGGATGTATGTTTCCCCTTTTATCTGTGCAGCAGGCCTAAAATCCAAACCATTCCTCACCTCAGTAGGCCCATTCTGATGAAGGTGTCCCACGCAGAAACGTAAGCCTGTTTGTTTGTCCCGTAAATAAACTCAGACACCGACATCCATGCAGACACCCAGTGTTCGTATTTCGTTATTTTCCCTTCCTGGATAGTCACCTGTTGAACTGTCCTGGGCTAAGTAATGAATGTTTTTGGATTATCAAGTCAAACAGTATTTCCTGATTCTCTTTCCCCCTCCAAGCACGGTGGGGTACGCTGACAAACTTTTATCGAGAGCATCCTGTCGGGCTGTACGGCAACTGCACCGCCCTCAACTGCAAGGCTCTCCAGAGGGTGGTGTGGTCTGCACAACGCATCACCGGGGGCAAACTACTTGCCCTCCATGACACCTACAGCACCCAATGTCACAGGAAGGCCAAAAAGATAATCAAGTACAACAACCACTGCCTGTTCACACCGCTATCATCCAGAAGGTGAGGTCAGTACAGGTGCATCAAAGCTGGGACCGAGAGATTGAGAAACAGATTCTATCTCAAGGCCATCAGACTGCTAAACAGCTATCACTAACTCAGAGAGGCTGCTGCCTACATTGAGACCCAATCACTGGACACTTTAATAAATGGATCACTAGTCACTTTAAACAATGCCACTTTAAATAATGCCACTTTAATAATGTTTACATTAGAGGTCGACCGATTAATTGGAATGGCCGATTTGATGTTTTCATAACAATCTGAAATCAGTATTTTTTTTACACCTTTATTTAACTAGGCAAGTCAGTTAAGAACACATCCTTATTTTCAATGACGGCCTAGGAACGGTGGGTTAACTGCCTTGTTCAGGGGCAGAACGACAGATACTCTACCTATGCTCTGCTCGGGACTTTTCAACACATGTACAACATTTATCAACGCCACCATTAACTAGCCGCCAGATAACGACCCAGGAGAATAAAGCCAAGAGGACCACCGCTCCTACACCACCTGCCTCTCATTGCACTACTGCGAATGCAGTAAGAAGCCAAGGTAAGTTGCTAGCTAGCATTAAACTTATCTTATAAAAAAACAATCAATCAATCATACATCTAGTTAACTAACATCGTTGATGATATTACTAGTTTATCTAGCGTGTCCTGCGTTGCATATAATCGATGCGGTGCATATTTAGCTAAAATAATCCAGGTTAGCAGGCAATATTAACCAGGTGAAATTGTGTCACTCTCTTGCGTTCATTGCACGCGAGAACAGGGTAATGCAACAGTTTGGGCCGCCTGGCTCGTTGCGAACTAATTGCCAGAATTTTACGTAATTATGACATAACACATTGAAGGTTGTGCAATGTAACAGAATATTTAGACTTATGGATGCACCCGTTAGATAAATAGGGAACGGTTCCGTATTCACTGAAAGAATAAAATGTTTTGTTTTCGAGATGATAGTCCGGATTCGACCATATTAATGACCTAAGGCTCGTATTTCTGTGTGTTATTTATTTTATAATTAAGTCTATGATTGATAGAGCAGTCTGACTGAGCGATGGTAGCCAGCAGGCTTGTAAGCATTCATTCCAACAGCATTTTGTGCGTTTTGCCAGCAGCTCTGCTGTTTATGACTTCAAGCCTATCAACTCCGAGATAGGTGGTGTAACCGATGTGAAATGGCTAGCTAGTTAGCGGGGGCGCGCTAATAGCGTTTCAAACGTCACTCGCTCTGAACTTGGAGGAGTTGTTCCCTTGCTCTGCAAGTTGTTCCCCTTGCTCGAGCCCAGGTAGGAGCGAGGAGGGGACGGAAGCTATACTGTTAACTGGCAATACTAAAGTGCCTATAGAAAATCCAATAGTCAAAGGTATATGAAATTCGAAGTATAGAGAGAAATAGTCCTATAATTCCTATAATAACTACAACCTAAAACTTCTTACCTGGGAATATTGAAGACTCATGTTAAAGAAACCACAGCTTTCATTTTCCATGTTCTGAGCAAGGAACTTAAACGTTTAGCTTTCTTACATGGCACATATTGCACTTTACTTTCTTCTCCAACACTTTGTTTTTGATTATTTAAACCAAATTGAACATGTTTCATTATTTATTTGAGGCTAAATTGATTTTATTTGGATTATACACTGCTCAAAAAAATAAAGGAACACTTAAACACACAATGTATCTCAAGTCAATCACACTTCTGTGAAATCAAACTGTCCACTTAGGAAGCAACATGATTGACAATACATTTCACATCTGTTGTGCAAATGGAATAGACAAAAGGTGGAAATTATAGGCAATTAGCAGACACCCCAATAAAGAGTGGTTCTGCAGGTGTGACCACAGACCATTCTCAGTTCCTATGCTTCCTGGCTGATGTTTTGGTCACTTTTGATGTGGCGGTGCTTTCATCTATGGTAGCATGAGACGGAGTCACAACCCACACAAGTGGCTCAGGTAGTGCAGCTCATCCAGGATTGCACATCAATTCGAGCTGTGCAAGAAGGTTTGCTGTGTCTGTCAGCGTAGTGTCCAGAGCATGGAGGCGCTACCAGGAGACAGGCCAGTACATCAGGAGACGTGGAGGAGGCCGTAGGAGCAACACCCAGCAGCGAGACCGTACCTCGCCTTTGTGCAAGGAGGAGCAGGAGGCACTGCCAAAGCCCTACAAATGACCTCCCGCAGGCCACAAATGTGCATGTGTCTGCTCAAACGGTCAGAAACAGACTCCATGAGGGTGGTTGAGGGCCGACGTCCACAGTGAGAGTTGTGCTTACAGCCCAACACCGTGCAGGACGTTTGGCATTTGCCAGAGAACACCAAGATTGACAATTCGCCACTGGCGCCCTTGCTCTTCACAGTGAAAGCAGGTTCACACTGAGCACATGTGACAGACGTGACAGAGTCTGGAGACGCCGTGAGAACGTTCTGCTGCCTGCAACATCCTCCAGCATGACCGTTTTGCGGTGGTATCGTGTGGGGTGCATTTCTTGGGCCGCACAGCCTCCATGTGCTCGCCAGAGGTAGCCTGACTGCCATTAGGTACGAGATGAGATCCTCAGATCCTTGTGAGACCATATGCTGGTGCGGTTGGCCCTGGTTGTCCTAATGCAAGACAATGCTACCATCATGTGGCTGGAGGTGTGTAGCGTTCCTCAAGAGGAAGGCATTGTGCTATGACTGGCCCGCCCGTTCCCCAGACCTGAATCCAATTGAGCACATTGTGACATCATGTCTCGCTCCATCCACCAACGCCACGTGACCACAGACTGTCCAGGAGTTGGCGGATGCTTTAGTCCAGTCTCTGAGAGATCCTCAGGAGACCATCCCACCCTATCAGGAGCATGCTCAGGCGTTGTAGGAAGGTCATACAGGCACGTGGAGCCACACACCACTACTGAGCCTATATTTTGACTTGTTTTTAAAACTTCTTGTGAATAGGGGGGCGCTGTTTTCAACTTTGGAAAAATCGTGCCATATGACACGGCCTCGTACTCTTCGAGATCATACAATATGCATTTACTTACTTACTTGGATAGAAAACACTCTGAAATTCTTAAAACTGTTGATTATATCTGTGGTAAAACACAACTTCTTGGGCAGCAAACTTCCATACAGGAAGTGAAAAATCTGAAAACGAGTCTGTTCAGGCTTGCCTATCAATTGCTCTTTTTATTTTATATATGCACTTCATTTACGCCTTCCACTAATGTCAACAGGCAGAGGATAGAAGGTTGAATGGGTGCTATCTTGATGTGAGGCCGAATAAGAGCTTTTGGATGGCAGGTCCGGCTTTTGTCAGTTCGACGGCCGCGGAGGAGAACTCGACATTGTTTTCTGAAACGTTCGAACCGCGAATTGTGCTCTTAGTCAATAGACATTGATTTTCCAACGAGTTTGATCACAGTTATCAATCTACACTAGATTTTCCACGCGGTGACTCAGTATTGGATTCACTTCTATTGTCTTTATTATGCAGCGCAAACTTTTTGGCACGTGACTCCACGTGGCTCCAGTTGCACTAAGTACGACGATAGATGGATTCTAAACAAACATTGATTATTCTGGAAATCTGGAACTACTTGGCACACATTCGATGGGAGCTCAAGAAAGTAAGATACCATATAGTATGTTATTTCGTATTTTATGTGGTTAAATGTTGGCTCCAACAAGGCGGAGATATGTGAGCGTCTGTTCCTCAATACTGCATGTGGTGTATGTTCTACTAAAGTTATTTAAAAAATTAACACAGCGTCTTGCATTGACCAGTGTCATCTTTCATTTGCTGTACAACATGTATTTTTTAGAAAGTTTATGAGACTTCGATTAGATTAGGTGACTGTCCAAAATATCTCTGGAGATTTTGGGAATTGTTGCTACGTATTCACAATGTATACCACGATTTGCCTATAATATGACATTTTCGAACAACATAATTATTGTATAACCTGATGTTATGAACTGTCATCTGATGAATAGTTGTCCAAAGGTTAGTGATTAATTTTAATCTATTGCTGATTTTTGCGAAAGCTATGTTTGCGGTGTGGTAAATGGCGATTGTGGTGTTTTGGCTATTGTGTGATGAGCTAATATAACATTCCTCTATATTAGTCGTTTTCGACTGCTAACACCCTTACAAAAATGAAATAATGGCTGATTTCCACATAGGAATGTTTATCTTTCATTTGTCCTAGTTCAAAACACAAAAACCCCCAACCCCTCCCGCTAGTACGGTTGGGTATAGTCATAGTGTGATTTATTTGTTGTTCATATGAAATTGTGTTTAATATGGAGTACTCGTTATTGTCTCATTATTCCCTGTTTCTTATGCTCTCTATTTTTGGTCTCTCTGCTCTACTTGCTCTGCATTCTTTCGCGCGTCAACTCTTTGCTTTGGCCGTTAGTTCATCCTATTGTCTCACTACCGAGCGATATTGATCTGATCGTATTGTGAGATAGTCGCGATCATCATTCTCTACAGCCATAACAGTTGACACTCATAGAATAGATACTCGGGTGCAAAACTTACGTTAAATGATGTTCATTGTGACTGTACGTCTGGATTCGAAGTTAGCTTGCACATTGGGTTCGTGTTTAATTTTATTCTGTTACCAATATTGAGTGTGAGGGCTCGTTTGTAAATTAATAACCTCTGCAGCCTCTGGGATACTATGGGTGATTCAGAAAACCGAAATATCCGTCCGATTGATGTGTATTCCGAGCAATTGTGGTTAGCTATCCATAGAAAATATAAGATACAATAATTGTGTTTTCGCTGATAAACATTTTTAAAAAGATCGGAAATGATGTCTGGCAATATACAGATGTTTATCTGTTCATTTGCCATGGTACTTGACTTGTTGAGTTATCATGTAAAACAATTCTTATTACATATGTATATCCCTGTCCCGTTAGGCTAGGCTATGCTAGTCAGCTTTTTTGATGAGGATGCTCCCGGATCCGGGATGGGTATCACTGAAAGGTTATTAAGGACATTACATCAAAGTTGGATCMGCCTGTAGTGTGGTTTTCCACTTTAATTTTGAGTGTGACTCCAAATCCAGACCTCCATGGGTTGATAAATTTGATTTCCATTGATCATTTTTGTGTGATTTTGTTGTCAGCACATTCAACTATGTAAAGAAAAAAGTATTTAATAAGAATATTTCATTCATTCAGATCTAGGATGTGTTATTTTAGTGTTCCCTTTATTTTTTTGAGCAGTGTATTTTAAGTTAAAATAAGTGTTCATTCAGTATTGTTGTAATTGTCATTATTACAAATAAACTAAAAAAATCGGCCGATTAATCGGTATAGATTTTTTTTGGACCTCCAATAATCGGTATCGGCTTGAAAAATCATAATCGGTCGACCTCTAGTTTACATATCTTACATTACTCAGATCACATGTATATACTGTATTTCATACCATCTATTGCACCTTGCCTATGCCGCTCGGCCATCGCTCGTCCATATACTTATATGTACATATTCTCATTCACCCCTTTAGATTTGTGTGTATTAGGTAGTTGTTGGGGAATTTGTTAGATTACTTGTTAGATATTACTGCACTGTCGGAACTAGAAGCACAAGCATTTCGCTACACTCACATCAACATCTGCTAACCATGTGTATGTGACCAATACAATTTGATTTGATTTAATTGTTTCCTGTATGCATATCAGAAAACATTTTGTTCTMGTCTAGTAGCTACTAAAATGGTCCCATCAAAACATGCCTCCCCTAGCCCTTGATCATGACTCTCAGTTCCATTACATTACAAAATAATCATTGGACGAGGGCCTGCTGAGGGGCACAGAGGTCTAAGGCTCTGCATCGCATGGYTTGTGGTGTCACTACAGACCCAGGTTTGATCCCAGGCTGTGTCACAGTACCATAGGGTAGCGCATAATTAGCCAAGCGTCGTCCAGGTTAGGGGAAGGTTTGGCCGGGGGAGCTTTACTTGACTAATCATATCCTAGCGACTCCTTGTGGTGGGCCGGGCGCCTACAGACTGACTTCGGTCGTCAGTTGAACAGTGTTTCCTCCAACACATTGGTGCAGCTGGCTTCTGGGATAAGCGGGCGGGTGTTAAGGAGTGCGGTCATGTTTCGGAGGATATATGACTTGACCTTCGCCTCTCCCGAACCCGTTGGGGAGTTACAGCGGTGAGACAAGATCGGTAGCAAGATGGCGCCGACAGAGAGGGTCGCCTCACTTCTAGTCCTTAGGAAACTATGCAGTAATTTTTTTTTTATGTGTTATTTCTTACATTGTTAACACAGAAAATAGTAAGTGTTATTACATACAGCCGGGAAGAACTATTGGATATCAGAGCGACGTCAATGCTGCTGTTCCAGTTTCAAATTTCTGCTCGTGCGTGGTATGGAACCCTACCTGTCCCAGACCTGCTGTTTCAACTCTTAATAGATCCGCTACTGAAAAAGCCAGACTGACGATAATTCCTGCGATTATTATTTGACCATGCTGGGTCATTATGCACATTTTACACTTGGCCATGTCGTTAATAAATCTCCACCCGGCACAGCCAGACGAGGACTGGCACCCCTCATTAGCCTGGTTCCTCTCTAGGTTTTCTTCTAGGTTTCCTTTCTAGGGAGTTTTCCTAGCCACGTGCTCTACAACCTGCAATTGCCTTGCTGTTTGGGGTTTTTAAGGCTGGGTTTCTGTACAGCACTTCGAGAGATATTAGCTGATGTACGAAGGGCTATTAAAAAACTTGATTTGATGATTTGATTTAGAGCCATGTCTCCATGAAGAAGATAGTTAATGCCTGAGTGATGAAAAGAGTATGCAAATCCCTGATGTGTCTCTCTGGAAATCAACCCTTGCCCCTAATTTCGTCTACCTTGTTATCTAGAGACCGGACATTGCCCTCGGAATATACTCGGAAGCGGTGGGTGGTGTGCATGCCTTCGAAGTCTGACCAGGACCGCTCCGTCTACCTCTTCTGCGGCGACGTTGTTTTTGGTCGGCTCTGGGATCAGATCAAATGCCCTGGGTGGGGTGCGTACCAAGGAATTCCGCTTCCGGACAAGTCGTATTCCCCCTGGATTAATGTTGGGTTAAAGTGAACGTCG
>NC_036845.1:27673388-27693118 GCF_002910315.2 Salvelinus sp. IW2-2015
TACCTGTCCCAGACCTGCTGTTTCAACCTTAATGAGGGTTCCATAACCGCAGACAGAACAGTTGAAACTGGAACAGCAGCAAGGCCAGGTGGACTGGGGACAGCAAGGAGTCATCATGCCCGGTAGTCCTGACGTATGGTCCTAGGGCTCAGGTCCTCAGAGAGAGAGAAAGAAAGAAAGAGAGAAGGAGAGAATTAGAGAGAGCATACYTAAATTCACACAGGACACTGGATAAGACAGGAGAAGTACTCCAGATATAACCAACTGACCCTAGCCCCCCGACACAAACTACTGCAGCATAARTACTTGGCTCTCTCGGGATATGTTGTCGGAGTCGGTACAGCCACCTGGATTCTTTGAGTCGGGCCGACAGAAATAGAGTTTGGGCGCTCATGCCTTCCCTAGATCTGTGTGAATAACAAGTTCAATTGTATTAAATAGTTTGGGGCATGACCTTGTCTCCAAGGGATGCTCCTCGGAGCCAGATGATAATGACAGGTAGCCCTATGCTGGGCAGCTGGCATCGAAAACCCTCCGCTGTGCGAAAGGAGTTCCAATGATAGGCCCCATCTCCGACTGTACCTCATACAGAGTACGTAGTAACCCCTAGAGTCCGGGGCTAACGATTCCYTAAGAGAGTCATAGTTACTCCCGCCGTTTACCCGCGCTTCATTGAATTTCTTCACTTTGACATTCAGAGCAYTGGGCAGAAATCACATCGCGTCAACACCCACCTTGGGCCTTCGYGATGCTTTGTTTTAATTAAACAGTCGTATTCCCCTGGTCCGCATCAGTTCTAAGTCAGCTGCTAGGCGCCGGCCGAGGCAACCCGCCGGAGACCCCGTGTAAACGGGGCCAACAAGCAACGTGGCTGGGGAGATCCGCGAGAAGGGCCCGGGCACGCGTCCAGAGTCGCCGCTGCCAACCACCAGACCCAACCCCTCACCGGTCCGCCTTCGGCCCGCCGGCGGACACCACCCCAATGAACCCCCACAAGCAGCCCCTTGCGAGACCACCAATGAGAGCCCCTGAGATGGGCCACACGACAAACTTCCAACAGTGGCGAGAGGAGGGCGGCGGAGCAACTGCTCCCCCAGCCGCGGCTCGAGCCCAGCCCCGCTCCGCACCCCAGCCCGACCGACCCAGCCCTTAGAGCCAATCCTTATCCCGAAGTTACAGATCTGACTTGCCGACTTCCCTTACATACMCTGTTCTAACATTAAAGGTTATTATGCTGGTGGTGGGGAGGTGGATGGTTGTCGGCAACTGTTGCTGAAAAACAGAAAGTGGGAGAACATGGGTAAATTGACATATAAATACCTCAAGATTTACGCCCATTGGTTGAGAGAGAGGAAGGTGATAATTTCAAGAGTGAGCCCATAGGTTGAACAACAACCATGAGGGAGGTGCTTTATTGTGCTTAGAGGCTATGAGGTAAATAGATGAATGACATTCCGTACGTGGCTCATAGGAAAGGAGAGAAGAAGCAAGATGCTATGCTGATGATACRTCTGTTTTCATTCCTACTATGCCTGTATAACTGGAAAGAAAGTGAATTATGTTCTGCTTCCTTGATGAAGGTAGCCCTTTCCTGTAGTCAAATGACCTTTGTGGTTTCATGGGTGGAACGTTATTAATATTTTTTCAAAATTAACATTATTTTAAAAAACATGCCGAAAATCCGATGTTTCTATGTCAAACAGTTTTGTTATATTTCAGTCTTCTGTGATTTTTTTGTGTTTATTTGACCTTTATTTAACCAGGCAAGTCAGTTAAAAACAAATTCTTATTTTCAAGGACGGCCTAGGAACAGTGGGTTAACTGCCTTGTTTAAGGGGCAGAACGACAGATTTTTACCTTGTCAGCTCGGGGATTCGATCTTGCAACCTTTCAGTTACTAGTCCAACGCTCTAACTCTAACCTCTAGGCTACCTGCCGCTGTGATGTACAGTATCAGTCAAAAGTTTGGACACACCTACTCATTCAAGGGTTTTTCTTTATTTTTACTATTTTCTACATTGTAGAATGAAATTACACATGGAATCATGTGGTAACCAAAAAAGTGTTTGAGATTCTTCAAAGTAGTCACGGTCTTGATGACCGCTTTGCACACACTTGGCATTCTCTCAACCAGCTTCACCTGAAATGCTTTTCCAACCGTCTTGAAGGAGTTTCCACATATGCTGAGCACTTGTTAGCTGCTTTTCCTTCACTCTGCAGTGAACTCATCCCAAACCATCTCAATTGGGTTGAGGTCGGGTGATTGTGTAGGCCAGGCCCTGTTTCAGAAAGCAGGTTTAACTGCTTAACTTTATGTGTAATTTCATATATATACACTCTGAGTTTAAACCTGAACTCTGGGTTGACTAACTCTGAGCGGTCAAACTCAGAGTTTTCGGTTTCAGAACAAGTGATGACAATTAATTCAAACAACTCTGAGTTAAGTTAACCCTGAGTAAAGCACGTGAGGAGATAAAAAGCCCTCCTCAATGGAACGCAGATAACATGATTCATCATGGCAACAGGAGAAAAAAGGGCTCGAACCTCCTACTTCTCTCCAGTGGTGTTAGAAATATTAATGAATGCGTATGCAGAATATGAGTATATATTTAAGAAAAAAAGCAATACAGTAGCAGCGTCAAAAGAACATGAGCTGGCGTGGCAGAAAATTGCTGACCTAGTCGATGCGTGAGTATTATCTGAAAAAAATATATTGTGTTTTCCACTTATTCAACATTTATATAATATATATATATATGTGTGTGTGTGTGTGTGTTTAATATTTATGCAGGTGCAACCCAACAAGCACAAAACGAACTTGGCAGCAACTGAAGACGAAATATAGAAATATACTTCAAACAGGTAAGCTAGAATTTCATTACAAGTAATTGTGTTGTTTAGCCTACCCTACCTAATTAAACAGCATTCAGTGGCTACATTCAACATGTCACATGTTTAAGTAGTTAGTGAAATTTTCTAAGCAACATTTTTTTTATTTTTCAGCCATCCCAACACTGCCAGTATTTAATATTGTCTATTTGAAAGTAACACCTAAATGCCTTTATACATACAAGTCTCCAAATTTGGGCTTGCTGGACATGTTCAAATTTGACCTCCATTATAGCCAATAGAAAAAAGGCAGAGATCCAAAAAACAAGTGGGGATGGCCCTCAGTCAAAACAGTGGGTGACCTATTGCTGAAGGCATCTCTGGAGGAAGCTCATCTGACCCAACCACCCCCCAGGACACAAGGGCCTACATAAGAGGTTAGTTATTCTGACCCAACCACCCCCTAGGACACAAGGGCCTACATAAGAGGTTAGTTATTCTGACCCAAACCATCCCCCCCAGGACACAAGGTCCTACAAAGACGTTAAGTATTCTGACCCAACCACCCCCCAGGACACAAGGTCCTACATAAGAGGTTAGTTATTCTGACCCAACCACCCCCCAGGACACAATGACCTACATAAGAGGTTAGTTATTCTGACCCAACCACCCCCTAGGACACAAGGGCCTACATAAGAGGTTAGTTATTCAAATTAATGATATACAGTATGTACATTCATCCATTTGCCAGTGGTACCTCAGTGACACCCACCCATCCATCTCAGACACAACTTTGCACACTGATTTTCTTGTAGAGGTACAATTCTTTGTAATTGACTGCTGTTACTTTTTCAGATTCTTAGTTGTCCTTCAGACATCATCTATTTTAAGGTGACTCAGAGTTAGGTATACATTTGAAACATTTTATGTGGCCTGCACACTGTTGTAAAAACAAACATCAAATTAGGTGGGGCACTTTTCTGGGTAAAGGTATAATTTAACTGTCTAATCTTCTTCATCTTCTACCAGTTACTGATGGTGTAATCTGTCTGGTGGAGCCTTCTGCCATAAGACCTCCATACAGGTGTAAGTACTCTTAATACTCCACAGATATTTCATAACGGGTTAGAGTAGAACACCCAAAATTTTCATTTTTATTACAGGAGGATGAAGACAGCTTTTCAGCTGCCACAGAGAGGTGAGGTTCACACCTTAAAAATAACATCTAACAGTTGATACTTTCACCTTTGCTCTAACAYAGCAATTCTGGAAGAGGGTCCAGCCATCTCCACAGCACAACTTACCTCAGTAAGATGTTGTTCAGCATTGGCCCATGACTTACAATGAAACTAAGTAGACCTGGCACTGAAATTCAATATAATTTTGTGTTCCTATTGCTCCCTGTGAAACAGCTGTATTTAGAGAAACAAATTTAAAATCTAATTTAGAAATTGACCACATAAGGCTGCGGATGCAAAAGATACAAATAGAAATACAACTGCTGGAACATCAGTTAAAGGTGGGTGAGGTGCCAACAGGTGGATGATTTTACTTGTTTGAACAACATAAAAAATATGAACTGCTGTACTGCATTTGTACTTGCAGGAAATTAAGACTTCATAAAAAGAAAGGCATATTTTCTTTATTTGACACTGGGAAGGTGATAGGTCAATCAGAAATGATGGTAGCATATTGTGTCTCTGACTGTTCTTCCATCTCGTGCGTCAGCGGGGTGGTCAGGATCGTTATCAGGGTCGTTCACTGGTTGAGTAGGACATTGTTCTCCTCTAATTGTGGCAATGTTGTAGAGAATCACACATGCCACAATAATGTCACATGCCCTTTCTGGGGTGACCCTGAGCCTTCGAAGGCACTGGAAGGCACTGGAACCGGGCCTTGAGCATCCCAATGGTCATCTCTACCCTGGCTCGTGTCCTGCAGTGAGCCAAGTTATAACGTTGCTGCGGGCCAGGCTCAGGATCAGGGTAAGGGGTCAGCAAATAGGGTTGGCAGGGGTACCCTCTGTCACCGAGAAAGGTAACCATCGAACTCACCTATGATAATATGAGGTTTCAGTTGACATTTTCAGTTGCAATAGGAGGAAACAAAATATTGATTATAATAGGACATAGCTATAGATATAAACTCACAACAAATCTAGTGCTCAGTGTACACTCACGAAAAATGTGCGAGTCATGCACAGACCCAGGCCACTTTGCTTCCATGTTGCTGATGATGTGGGCTGCATCACATTGGATCTTCACAGTGCAGAACGAGTAATGAGCTGGAGTAGATGGGTTCTTGAAGTATTTTCATTTGGAATAGCTATAGGGATACTATTTTAGGCCTACCTGCACTTAATGCTGTGGAAAGACCTCCTATTCACATAATATCCTTTATTTACTTGGAGAGCTGTGATAGGAATATGAGTGCCATCTATGCAAGCCAATCACACCTGAAACTTCAAAAATATTTCAAATTAACTGATTAGTGCTTCAAGTCTCAAAGCTTCATACTAAATAATAATAATTGCTTAGACTGATACCTGCAATTCTTCCTTGATGAGTCTTGTGGTCTGTGACTTGAGAACACACAAAAGTGTACAGTAAAGTTTCAGTGCGCAGGTCACATTTCTGACAGCTGACAGACGTTTGCCTTGGAAATATGCTCATTGTCACCGATGTGATATAGAAAAACTCCTGTTGGCAATGTCCACGATGTGCCATATGAACGATATTGAGGCCTGAGAATATTAGCATAATGTTCAGATGAATGATCGATTGTGCAGAAAAACGAAACGCTAAACAGATAATCACTTGGGAATGATAAAACATCCAAGCGGGGTCTGATCACCCTCTCCCGACGGAGATTTCTGCTGAGTATTTGGTGCTTCAATATCAACTGGCTCTTCAAGAAAAGGACACTCCATGTCTGACACCCACCATCAGTCTGCAGGCTTCAGCTAAAGAGGAGAAACTCCGGGTTAGTTGAAGAAAACCTGCCACTGGGCCCATTGATATGGAAAAACAGAGACAGCATGTTGTGTTCACAGGAGAAGAAAAGACAATGAGTAGCAGAGTGGGGTTGGGCATGAATAGAAGTATATTTGCATAAAGAATGAGAAAGTATTGAGTTTAAGTGCAAGTATTATGATAGTACCCCTGGAACCCAATTTGAATGCTTAAAGGCGTGAAGTTCACCCAAAAACACTTCTGGGCTCTTTATAACACTTACCTGGTCTTCTATCAGTACCCCATAATGTAACTGGCTACTGAGTCCCCTTCAAGTTTGTTTGACAATGATGTCATGCTGGCTACGTAAACAGTGTCTAGAACAAGTGGATGCGCTWTAGAAATAGAATGTGATGGGATCTGCACTTCACAATCTGGATCTACATAAACAATAATTTATATTAACAAACAAAACAAACAGGTTTCTCCCCAATGTCGTGGTATCCAATTGGTAGTTACAGTCTTGTCTCAATGCTGCAACTGCCGTACGGACTCGGGAGAGTCCGTATTCTCCCAGCAAAGGGATACCATCGTCTAGGAAATGCAGAGATGAACATAGTAGGCTACATTCATGGCCGGTTAGGAGGAGCTTGTGCTGGAAATGCGGGAACCACTGATGTCCTCAGCTGGGATTCTCCGAAGTTGAGCATCGGGAAATGGCCCACTTGCCTCATGTGATTCTCTGAATTCTTTTGGGGAAACCTAGTCCTGGAGGAATCACCTGAATCGCCTGGGATAGGATGTAGATAGATCGCTGGGAAAAAGACATATCCTCTCCCTCTGGGATTTCTGGATTTCGGCATCTGACATGACTTAAACAACACCGAAATCAAGGACCTCATTCGACAACTGTTGCTGAAAAGAAGCAAGTGAGAGAACATGGGTAAATTGACTTATAAATACCTCACAAGATGTACACCCATTGGTTGAGAGAGAGCAAKGTGAAAATTGCAAAAGTGAGCCCATAGGTTGAACAGCAAGCATGAGGAATGTGCGTTATTGTGCCGTGCKTATAGGCTATGAGGTAAATAGGTGAATGACATTCTGTACGTGGCTCATAGGAAAGGAGAGAAGAAGCAAGACACTATGCTGATGATACGTCTGTATTCATTCCCACTATGCCTATATTGTCACTCCTGCTCCCGCTTYCCCTCCCWGGCGCTYGAAGGTGCCAGGCTCCCCAGCATTATGCACTCCTGCCACCATCATTACGCACACCTGCCTTCCCCCATCACGCGCATCAGCGATTATTGGACTCACCTGGACTCAATCACCTCTGTCATTACCTCCCCTATATCTGTCTGGTTCCCTGCTCTGTTCCCTGCTTCAGCATTATTTGTCGTTTGTCGTTGTTTACCCATGTGCTGACGCTGGTCCTGGTTTGTTACCTGTCTGTTCACGAATAAATGTTGACTCCACATACCTGCTTCTCATCTCTGGCATCGGTCCTTACACATATAATAGAAAATGAAAGTGAATTATGTTCTGCTTACTTGATTAAGTTAATCGAGCATTCAGACCAGCCTTCCTGTTTGAACTTTAGTAAACTACACTTGAACTTTTTCATAAGACTTCAATGTCAGCTAAGAGCCTATGGGCCTACCATGACATCAACACACTGAACAAGGATCCATCTTATTAAAAGCCATTTATTTAAGTCAGTTTCTTTTCAATTTGCAATTGRTGGGGCCAGAATCCTGTAAACTGGCCAGTAAACAAATATGTACCATTGATCTGCCTGCTTTAGGGTGACACACATTTACACACACTTCACTGAAAAGACTGCACCGAAAACAACTACCATGGATGCCTCCTGACCCTACAGGACTGCACAGTSTGGCATGGAATGGGTAGGTAGGTGTAGGTACCCCATTCATAGATGCTAACTGYTTTAGAGCTTACTGACGATAGTATCTTCTGACTGGAAGAGGTTTGTTAAGAGCACCGACGCGTGATCTAAATATGAAAACGCATAGCTCGCGGTACGATTTTGGAAWCATAAGGAAAATATATTTTATATCAGCGAGAAATCATTTTCAAAAAACAAAAGGTTAAATTACTACACACCTCTATAAGGTTAGGGTTCCCGCMCGGCCATATTTCCAATTGTACAGATCTTGTGTACGGAAAACAGAAGGAAGACAGAGTGGACTACCTGTCTAATTAGCTATCTGCATCGCCAAACACCTGTGTGTAAATGGAGACGAACTACACAAACGTGTTGTCACTGAAAAATACTTTGGCGGCAACTGTGTTAATTAAACTGGTTAAAACAGTGTTCAGTAAGTGTGTATTTTGCATTTGTGATAAAAAAAAAAAAACGTGATATAAAAGCAGAGGGATTTATGTTTCTAGAACCATACCGTAATTGAGAATGAATTCACGTTCAGATGTAGTATTTGGCTGTTTTGGCTTTCAGAGACAATTTTCCTTTAAACGGAACATGTAAGGTCCTTGGACTATAAGGAGTAACGTTAGGCTCCTTTCATCCATTAATGGGTCTAGGGTGCAGGTAATTGGGTAGGGAAAGAATTCAATAAAAAAAAAGATTGGTTCTGCAATGAAAATCCAATAAATTCAATAATGTTGAAAATCTGGATGTGTGAAGACAAATGATTTTATRTATWTTTTWGAATAAATAGRGAATTATTTAAKAAAAGTGAAAGGGWGCATATACAKTTGTCCTGATACTGTAGAACGCTAGCTAATGAGTCTATCTGAGAAAAAGTAAATTGTAGTGACAGAGAGCAACCTTTGGTTAAATCTAGTYCATATGTAGTAAATGTTGCTATCTGCCAATGAGGGGCCATGTACACACAAACAGAAGCAGGAAGAGAGTTTAAGACAGTGATGTGTGAATATTAGGAAGTAGTCATTTTGTTTGGTTTCTTGGTCCTTGACACACACACATATATTTGTGCAYAGATACACAGTCACACACCCAGACTCAAACCCTCACATGGCTCCTCATCTCTCCGTTTTCGTCCTCCTCGTCATTTTTTCCAGACTATCAGGTAATGGAAACATGTTTCTATGAAGTGATGAAGTCTCATGCTTCCTTTCAGTTTGCTTACTTGAAGTCAGAGACCTGTAGTTCAGACATTATTTGCATAGGGCTTTAGCATGTATTTCACAGAGCAGCTCTATGTTTTAGAATGATGTATAGTCTGTAACATGTTCAGTTGATCATGGTTAATTGTCACTCTCGAAAAAAAAGTTTATGTACTGAGAAAAACATTTCTTTATTGAGATAAAATTGAAATAACTTTTGTTTCGTCTCTCAAAGAAAAACATTCTTATTGAATACATATATTATGCATATATACATATATATATATCTCTGTGTATATATATATATATTACATGTTATGGTGTCCTTTTTGTGAGGGACATATATTTAGGCTGTTGTCTACAGATGCCGGTCATTTGGGGTCTGGGTCTGTGCAGACAGGAGGCTCCATCACCATCCCATRTCTCTATCATCAACATTTCGAAAGCTTGGGACTGTATGTAAAGGTTCTATCTGCAAAAAGATGATTCTGAGATAATTGCCTTTACAGTTCTGAACGCTCATTGGTTTGAATGGTGGCAGCAATTTTTTGCTTCTATTCTTTTGAACTTAACACCATGGTTTGGGTTATTTTGAGTACTGGACATTAAACAGAACAAGGCTATGTCAATAACTCAATTTTGACAAAATTGCAGATAGAACTCTATAGTCCCAAATTCTCAATTTCTTAAACTCTGAGGAATTCTGGTTTAAAGGACATTACTTTTATWATTTATTTTCTATAGTAAGCACTGCCCATCCCAGATATGAAAGAATATTGTTCCATCTTCCCACTTCTGAAAAACAGTTTGATATCTGAAGTTTCTCCAAATCTAACTGAAGTCATTTTTCAAAGTATCACCCTGAAAATAATAGACCTAGATTTCATGCTTTACTTCCTCACATAGACACCAGTCTGTGAAAAACAATAATGTGTTTCCTCTACAGTAATGTCAATGCCGTTGACCGAAGACACCGAAGACTCATACTTAACATCAGCGTACAGCATGTACAGATCTGAAGACGTCATTAGGTGAGTGTGCATAAACRATCAGACATTGTGTCCATGATTTAATATGGGATTACTAATAGGGTCGTTTCATTTCAGMWTGCCAKGACACCCACCAACTCAGATGGTTCTGCAATTGTTTCTGTAGTCAGAAACAGATAAGATTAGCATTSCTACAACGTTATTTTGATGAAATATTACCTGATCTCTGAGAAATGAAGCTCATTGATTGCACCCAAATCGACCATTTTAAATTTACAGGATGTATATAATATTCAATAAATATAGTACCTAGCATCTGTTTTGGACCAAAACAATGAGTAGAGCATGAGGAATTGAAAGAAATGGTCAAAAACCACCCACAGACCCCCCACATGCCATGCAAATCCCAACCCAACACCATACAGTATCAGCTCTCTATGTTTGACACCACAGGAGGTTGGTGGCACCTTAATTGGGGAGGACAGGCTCGTGGTAATGGCTGGAGTGGAATAAGTAGAACGGTATCAAACACATGGTTTCTATGTGTTTGATGCCATTTCATTAGCGTCGTTCCGGACATTATTATGAGCTGTCCTCCCTTCAGCAGCCTCCTGTGTTTGGAGCAGTATGGAATTGCGGTTTCTTCATCCTATGTAATGTATTTTCAGTGAATTTGGTTATGCTTTGTTTAACCCTGTTCAGAGAMATTAGTAGTTGAAGTTGTTWGGTTTATGTCCCATCCTACATCCTGATATTACCAGGTTCTGACCASTAGATGGTGCTGTCCCTGCTGTTATTGTAATATATTTTTTAAGAACACCCCCTCTCGATGTTAAAGGGATAGTTCACCCAAATTACAAACTTACATTTGGTTTCCTTACCCTGTAAGCAGTCTATGGACAAGGTATGACAGCAACCCATACTTTTWTWTWTWTTTTTTWYMYSKSSMCASWKTYWMAWRYKMTMTMTATRKKRYMYMTATWWTWWTATATATATATATTATATATGTTATATATTATTATATTATATTAGCATTTTCACGCTTCATATCTAAATCTTCTTCAAGTAACATCATTGAATGAATTACTCAATCCATTTTTAAAATAATTTAGGATGATTTGAAAGTCCCCTATCCGCTTCAAACATTTTGTTGAAGTGCTGTTTGCTGAAGAGTCCTCAAAAAGCAATGTTATTCTTCTACAGATTACTCTACAGATTGGAGCGAACACTCTTCTACCTGATGAAAATTGTTAATGCAATGCTCTTCCTCCTGTGCACCATCATTGCTGTGGTGAACTTCAAGGTTAACCGACTTCGAGGTGAAATTCAGGATAGTTAGAAACCAGACAGGTCTCTCTGGTGAGAACAGATGTTGTGTGACCATACAATTGTGTTTTAAGGTCCAGTATTCACCAGCGAGATGTTTTTTTTTTGTTACAGCCAAACATTTATTTCAATCGGAATGTTTTATTCATTTGTTTTACTGGTGATTGAAGCTAAAACTACACTGTTGTGCACGATTATTAGGCAAATTAGTATTCTGATCTTATCATTATTTCTATGGACATTKTCCAACTCCAAACCATATAAACTTGAATGCTTATTGGATGTARTCATTTTCAGGTGATATGTATTTGTGTGATGAGGGAGGGTGTGGCGAAAGTGAATAACACCTTAYATCAAGGTGTGCATAATTATTAGACAGCATCATTACCTMAGGTAAAATGGGCCACAAAATGTATTTAACTGACACCGAAAAGTCAAAAATGTGTAAAATGCCTTTCAGACGGACRCAACACTCTTGAAATAGCTCAACTATTGAGGCGTGACCACCGGACAATCAAACGTTTTGTTGAGAATATTCAACTGGGGCGCAAAAAACCCATGGAGAAGAAAAGGCGCAAATTAACTGCAAAAGACTTGAGAATAMTTCAACGTCAAGCTACCAGGAAACCATTATCCTCCAGTGCCACCATATTCCAGAACTGCAATCTACCTGGAGAGTCCAGAAATACAAGGTGTCACGTGCTCAGAGACATGGACAAGGTCAAGAAGGCTRAAACACGACCGCCACTGAATAAGATTCACAAGTTGAAGCGTCAAGATTGGGCAAAGAAATACCTGAAGACAGATTTTTCAAAGGTTTTATGGACAGATKAAATGAGAGTGACTCTTGATGGACCAGATGGATGGGCCCGTGGCTGGATCRATARTGGACACAGGGCACCACTTCGAGTCAGGAGCCAGCRAGGTGGAGGAGGGTACTGGTATGGGCTGCTATTTATTTTATTTCACCTTTATTTAACCAGGTAGGCTAGTTGAGAACAAGTTCTCATTTACAACTGCGACCTGGCCAAGATAAAGCATAGCAGTGTGAACAGACAACAACACAGAGTTACACAWGGAGTAAACAATARACAAGTCAATAACACAGTAGGGGGGAAAAATGAGTCTATATACATTGTGTGCAAAAGGCATGAGGAGGTAGGCAATAAATAGGCCATAGGAGCGAATAATTACAATTTAGCAGATTAACACTGGAGTGATAAATCATCAGATGATCATGTGCAAGTAGAGATACTGGTGTGCAAAAGAGCAGAAAAGTAAATAAATAAAGACAGTAAGGGGATGAGGTAGGTAAATTGGGTGGGCTGTTTACAGATGGACTATGTACAGCTGCAGCGATCGGTTAGCTGCTCAGATAGCAGATGTTTAAAGTTGGTGAGGGAAATAAAAGTCTCCAACTCCAGHGATTTTTGCAATTCGTTCCAGTCACAGGCAGCAGAGAACTGGAAGGAAAGGCGGCCAAATGAGGTGTTGGCTTTTGGGATGATCAGTGAGATATACCTGCTGGAGTGCGTGCTACGGGTGGGTGTTGTTATCGTGACCAGTGAACTGAGATAAGGCAGAGCTTTACCTAGCATGGACTTATAGATGACATTAAGGATGAGGTAGTTGGACYTTTTCGGGTTGAAGATGGTCTGAAACTCAACTCCCRAACCTACTGCCAGTTTCTGGAAGATACTTTCTTCAAGCAGTGGTACAGGAAGAAGTCCTCAGCATTCAAGAAGGCCATGATCTTCATGCAGGACAATGCTCCATCACATGYATCCAAGTACTCCACTGCTTGGCTAGCCAGCAAGGGCCTCAAAGCTGCCCGAATAATGACCTGGCCCTCTTCCTCACCTGACTTAAATCCTATTGAGAACTTGTGGGCCMTTCTCAARCGTGAGATTTACAGTGAGGGAAGACAATRCACCTCTTTGAACAGCATTTGGGAGGCTGTGGTTGCTGCTTCAGCGAAAGTTGATCGTGAACAGATCAAGACACTGACAGACTCCATGGATGGAAGGCTCATGGCAGTTATTAAAAAGAAGGGTTGCTATATTGATAACTGAATATTTACTGAATAAAGTCCAAAAWTGTTATTTAATTGTCATTCTGCATTACTTATTTGTTACACTTACTCTAAAAATGTAGAATAAACAAGTGAGTTTGGAGAAATTATTTTTGTAATTTAGTTGCCTAATAATTSTGCACACTAATAGTTGCCTAATAATTGTGCACACTTATATATTCCCCTGAGAAAGACAAAACTCAATTTTCCTTTGTTAAACATTCAGGTTTGAGGGTCAATAACATTTTGGATTGACGGAGAGCATTGTGTTTGTTCAACAATCCTAAGGAATACAATTTGCCTAATAATTGTGCACGCAGTGTATTTACCACAACCCCACAAACATCTCCTTCCTCTCCCCAATCTCCATAGGCTACCACATATCTCTAGGTTCATACATGATTAACCTTTCAAATATTTTCTTAATTTTATTGATGCAGTATACAAAAATACAAAAATTGAAGTCTCTTTTTTTCCCTCCAAAATATAAAGTTGCCACAGTTTTATTTCTTAGTCTCCATAATATTACTGGTCCGCAGAAATATATGAACAAACTGATTTTTTGTTTTGTTTTGCTCGTTTGTCGCTGATTTATCTCAATTACCAGTGTTGAATTGTTTTGAATGACTAATTACCACTGTTAACCTACATAAATGGAACACATGCATATTTTGCTAATAAAACGTTTTAAAGACACTTTAGGCTACTTTTGTCCCTTTATATTACAGTATATTAGAGTTTGATGTGGAAAAGGGAACAGAGAAGAGCATATATAACCACCAGTCAGTGTTATTTGTCAGCCAAACAGAACAAATCCGGGATGCTGGCCTTCTAGGCAGAGTTGCAAAGAAAAAGCCATATCTTAGACTGGCCAATAAAAATAAAAGATTAAGATGGACAAAAGAACACAGACACTGGACAGAGGAACTCTGCCTCAAAGGCCAGCATCCCAGAGTTGCCTCTTCATGGTGACATTGAGACTGGTGTTTTGCAGGTACTATTTAATGAATCTGCCAGTTGAGGACTTGTGAGGCGTCTGTTTCTCAACTAGACACTCTAATGTACTTGTCCTCTTGCTCAGGTGTGCACCACGGCCTCCCACTCCTCTTTCTATTCTGGTTAAAGCCAGTTTGATCTGTTCTGTGAAGGGGGTAGTACACAGCGTTGTACGAGATCTTTAGTTTCTTGGCAATTTCTTGCATGGAATACCCTTCATTTCTCAGAACAAGAATATATTGACAAGTTTCAGAAGAAAGGTCTTTGTTTCTGGCCATTTTGAGCCTGTAATCGAACCCACAAATGCTGATGCTCCAGATACTCAACTAGTCTAAAGGAGGCCAGTTTTATTGCTTCTTTAATCAGAACAACAGTTTTCAGCTGTGCTAACATAATTGCAAAAGGGTTTTCTAATGATCAATTAGCCTTTTAAAATGATAAACTTGGATTAGCTAACACAACGTGCCATTGGAACACAGGAGTGATGGCTGCTGATAATGGRCCTCTGTACGCCTATGTAAATATTCCATAAAAATCTGCCGTGTCCAGCTACAATAGTCATTTACAACATTAACAATGTCTACACTGTATTTCTGATCAATTTGTTGTTGTTGGAAGGGACAGAAAATGTGCTTTTCTTTCAAAAACAAGGACATTTCTAAGTGACCCCAACCTTTTGAACGATACTGTAGTTTTACATAGCCTATTCTAGAATCAGACAGTTTAGAAAGTAGAAATGTTTTCTGTTCTTATGGGTATCTACAACTTCAAGAAGTACAGCATCATTGAAGTACAGTAAAACTCCCTGTACAGTATACCATGTGGTTTACCTGGACATACTGGTACCGCAGCTCCTTCACTCTGTCACTAGTCCTCTCAAGTGACACCTTGTAGAGTTGTTTCATAGTCATCCGATTTTTTTCCAAAACTCTGTCTATAGTGGAAATGCTGACAGAATTGATATTTGCGAAGATATTGTTGTCATTTGTGATTGCACTTTGGATCTCTCTTAGCCTGGTGGAATTGTTGGCTATGAACATGTGGCACATTTCATGTTCTTGCTGATGGCTGAATACTGCTGCTCTGTCACCAGCATGAGGTCGTTGTGCAGTCCTATATATGACATGTAGAATTCACAAATAGACCATGTCACAGATAGTACATTGTATTCAAATTGTGATTTATTGCTGTATATTCCTCATACATATCTGACGGTACATTGTGATTTTCAGACTTGCATTTACCTTTCCAATAGTTGCTGTATTGTTGTGAATGAAATGATGTAACAAAAGTAAAGAACGAGTACATATTTACCTATTTTCCCTACGGAACGTTTGCACAATTGATGACACTGTGGACCTGTTTACATTAGGCTGTACTCTCCGACCAGCCACTGGTTTATGACATGGTCCACAATTGTGGCTCTGATTTCATCAGGGGAMTCTTATTCTTTGTCTTCTACCTCTTCCTCTATTATGTCTTCTCCTGACTCCACACATTCTTACACATCTTCTTATTTCTCTTCYACGAGCATGTAGCTGCTCTTCAGGGTTGTGATGTTCCTMCATGTTCACAAATGGTAGTGATTGTGCTGTGGGCGAGCTCCGTATATACGCTTCCAAGCTTGATTGGTAAGATTGTGATTCCTATTTCATGACGATGTCACCTGGCAGGTAATTTGCCAATTTAGCAGACATCACAAACATTCCATGTCATAGATATTTATKGAATATACTGTGTACGTCTGACTGATTTTGTTAATTTAATGGATCATTTTGCATGTGACGGCTCACACGATGAAAGAATGTTTAGAAGTTGCGAAGAGTATGGCAATTTCACTGAGAATCAACTCAGCAGTTTTGATCAGCAGGCCATGTGCGTGTAGTTATTGTGTAAATTGTAGACAATTGTATTTACTCTTTTGCACATGTGCCAAAACACGTGCAATTTGCTTAAATAAATAAGAAATTCAAATCTGGAATGAACAAGAAACGAATTGCTCAGAGATTTGAACTTATTGTTTTGAAGAAAAAAAATATTATCTTTCGAAAATTGAGCCGAAGCGATTGAGAAAAACTGTAATATGGTTGCTACACCAACAACATCTGTGAGTATGCATGTGTGTCCATTTTAAAGTGAGAAATGAGAGGCTGAAACTGTGTGTGTGGTGTTACTTTCGCCTGCATGGCTGTCTTCTGTGGTTGTCACAGGCCCTGTCTAACTGGGTAGGACAGGAGAGAGATGAGAGGGCAGTCCACTGGATGTTACAGCAAAAACTCTGTGTGTATTTATTTATTTTTAACCTTTATTTTACTAGGCAAGTCAGTTAAAGAACAAATTCTTATTTTCAATGACGGCCAAGGAACAGTGGGCTCAGGGGCAGAACGACAGATTTGTACCTTGTCAGCTCGGGGATTTGAACTTGCAACCTAGCRGTTACTAGTCCAACGCTCTAACCACTAGGCTACCCTGCAGTATGTGTMTGTGTGTGTGTGTTTGTGTGTTTGCTCGGCTCTGTTTTAACTAGTTAGGAAAGGGGAGAAATTATGGGGACAGAGGACGCAGTATATAACAGCTGAAACTGTGTTGTGTTACCTTCGCCTGCATGCTGCCTGTGTTAGTCAGTCTCACTATTGTTCATAGGCTCGGTCTTGTCTGGGGAGGAGAGGAAAGAGATGAGAGGCYAGAGTTCACAGGATGTAACAGCAGAAACTGTGTGTGTGTGTGTTGTATGAGGAACAGTGACAAAGGAAATAACAAGAAACAGTTAGGTCATACTTAACAGAATAGTACTTACTATCATAAATCCAACTCAATGAAAGGGGTCGTACTTGGAACAGAAACCAACTTGATCATTGTTAAACATCGTTATTAAGCCCATATATGCGGTATTACTAATAGGCTGTCAACTCAGTCACATGGGTAATGAATAGCCTATGTAATGATATACTATTAAACATGTTACAAAAAAACACTGAAGACATAACTTCCTTTTTCCTTTTATTAAATATCTTTACTCTCTATGCTGAAATAAAAAAAAGTGTGTCTCATTGGTCTGAACCATGCAAATGGCCTCATTGAAGTGACAAAAATGGAGGATAATAATGGYGCCGGAGGGAATGGCTGCCGTTTTACAGGCTCCTAACAAAYTGTGCTATTTTGTGTGTTTTTTCGCATTGTTTGTTACTTATTTTGTACATAATGTTGCTGCACCGTCTCTTATGACCAAAAAGAGCTTCTGGATATCAGAACAGCAATTACTCGAACTGGACAAATATTTTTTCTTTAAGGATATAGGATATACTGCTTCTCTGAGACCAGGCCCAAATCGCTGTCATTCACGTGAAGAAAAGATGGAAATACACGGGCGGAGATCGGGGAGCCCTGAGAGAATTCGTCGGCGAGTGGTTAACCCGCCCCTACCATCCGTTCTATTGGCCAACGTGCAATCACTGTAGAATAAACTTGGTGATCTCCGTTTGAGACTATCCTACCAACGGGACATTAAAAACTGTGATATCATATGTTTCACCGAGTCGTGGCTGAACGACGACACRGATAATATACAGTATTGCTCGCCTGAGGTAGAGTACCTCATGATAAGCTGTAGAGCACACTATCTAACAAGAGAGTTTTCATCAATAGTTTTCGTAGCCATCTATTTACCACCACAAACGGATGCCTGCACTAAGACCGCACTCAACAAGCTGTATTATGCCATAAGCAAACAAGAAAATGCTCATCCAGTAGCGGTTCTCCTAGTGCCCAGGGACTTTAATGCAGGCAAACTCAAATCCGTTTGACCTCATTTCTACCAACATGTCATATGTGCAACCAGAGGGAAAAAAACTAGAGACCACCTTTACTCCACACACAGAGACGCATACAAAGCTCTCCCTCGCCCTCCATTTGGCAAATCTGACAATAATTCTATCCTCCTGATTCCTGCTTACAAGCAAAAACKAAAGCAGAAAGTACCAGTGACTCGCCCAATAGAGAAATAATCAGATGACGTAGATGCTACGCTACAGGACTGTTTTTCTGAGATTCAACCAATGGCATTGAGGAGTATACCACTTCAGTCACCAGCTTCATCAATAAGTGCATCAACGACATCCTCCCCACAGTGACGATACATACATATCCCAAACAGAAACCATGGATTACATCCGTACTGAACTAAAGGCTAGAGATGCCGCTTTCAAAGACGCTTATCCAGACGCTTATAACAAATCCCGCTACGCCCTCAGACAAACCATAAAACAGGCAAAGCGTCAATACAGGACTAAGATTGAATCCTACTACACCGGCTCTGATGCTCGTCAGATGTGGCAGGGCTTGCAAACTATTACGGACTACAAAGGGAAACCCAGCCGCGAGCTGCTCAGTGACTCGAGCCTACCAGACAAGCTAAATGCCTTTTATTCTCGCTTTGAGGCAGGCAACACTGAAGCCTGCATGAGAGCACCAGCTGTTCAGGAAGATTGTGTGATCATGCTCTCCATAGCCGATGTGAGCAAATCAAATCAAACTTTATTTGTCACATGCTGCGAATACAACAGGTGTAGACCTTAACGTGAAATGCTTACTTACAAGCCCTTAACCAACAATGCAGTTAGAGAAAGAGTTAAGAAAATATTTACCAAATAAACTAAAGTAACACATTAAAATAACAATAACGAGCCTATATGCAGGGGGTACCAGTACCGAGTCAATGTGCGGGTGTACAGGTTAGTCAAGGTAATTTGTACATGTAGGTAAGAGTAAAGCGACAATGCATAGATAATAAACAGTGAGTAGCAGCAGTGTAAAAACAAATGGAGGGAGGGGGTCAATGTAAATAGTCCGGGTGGCCATTTTATTAAATGTTCAGTAGTCTTATGGCTTGTGGGTAGAAGCTCTTATAAGGAGCCCTTTGGTCTTAGACTTGGCGCTCCGGTACCACTTGCCGTGCGGAAGAAAAGAGAACAGTCTATGACTTGGGTGACTGGAGTCTTTGACAATTTTTTGTGCATTCCTCTGACAACGCCTAGTATATAGGTCCTGGATGGCAGGAAGTGATGTACTGGGCCGTGCGCCTTACGGCCAGATGCCGAGCAGTTGCCATACCAGGTGGTGATGCAACCAGTCTAGATGCTCTCAATGGTGCAGCTGTAGAACATTTTGAGGATCTGGGGACCAATGCCAAAACTTTTCAGTCTCCTGAGGGGGAAAAGGTGTTCTCGTGCCCTCTTCACGACAATCTCAATGTGTTTGGATCATGATAGTTTGTTGGTGATGTGGACACCAAGGAACTAGAAACTCTCGACCCGCTCCACTACAGCCCTGTTGATGTTAATGAGGGCCTTTTCGGCCCGTCTTTTCCTGTAGTCCACGATCAGCTCCTTTGTCTTGCTGATATTGAGGGAGAGGTTGTTGTCCTGGCACCACACTGCCAGGTCTCTGACCTCCTCCCTA